>NC_133215.1:11762805-12064947 GCF_040436345.1 Pagrus major
TCACCAAAAATACAAATTTCACCGGAATCCGATGGGGACTGCTGTGTCTCGTTCAGCCAGTATGGAGCACATTTGGGAGCGATTTCGAGTCAATCGGTCCAAAGACCTGGAAGCTATTGAAAAAATGGGCCACTTTTTTCTTTAAAATCATTCACCAAAAATACAAATTTCACCGGAATCCGATGGGGACTGCTGTGTCTCATTCAGCGAGTAGAGGACCACATTCGTGACGAATTTCGAGTCAATCGGTCAAAAGACGACCGTAACCCTAACCCTAGCTCCATAACCCTAACCCTAACCCTAACCCTAATGCCAGCCTTAAGGCAGTCTCATGAAACATTGTCTCTTTTCACTAAAATATTCACCAAAAATACAAATTTCACCGGAATCCGATGGGGACTGCTGTGTCTCGTTCAGCCAGTATAGGAGCACATTTGGGAGCGATTTCGAGTCAATCGGTCCAAAGACCTGGAAGCTATTGAAAAAATGGGCCACTTTTTTCTTTAAAATATTCACCAAAAATACAAATTTCACCGGAATCCGATGGGGACTGCTGTGTCTCATTCAGCGAGTAGAGGACCACATTCGTGACGAATTTCGAGTCAATCGGTCAAAAGACGACCGTAACCCTAACCCTAGCTCCATAACCCTAACCCTAACCCTAACCCTAATGCCAGCCTTAAGGCAGTCTCATGAAACATTGTCTCTTTTCACTAAAATATTCACCAAAAATACAAATTTCACCGGAATCCGATGGGGACTGCTGTGTCTCGTTCAGCCAGTATAGGAGCACATTTGGGAGCGATTTCGAGTCAATCGGTCCAAAGACCTGGAAGCTATTGAAAAAATGGGCCACTTTTTTCTCTAAAATATTCACCAAAAATACAAATTTCACCGGAATCCGATGGGGACTGCTGTGTCTCGTTCAGCCAGTATAGGAGCACATTTGGGAGCGATTTCGAGTCAATCGGTCCAAAGACCTGGAAGCTATTGAAAAAATGGGCCACTTTTTTCTTTAAAATATTCACCAAAAATACAAATTTCACCGGAATCCGATGGGGACTGCTGTGTCTCATTCAGCGAGTAGAGGACCACATTCGTGACGAATTTCGAGTCAATCGGTCAAAAGACGACCGTAACCCTAACCCTAGCTCCATAACCCTAACCCTAACCCTAACCCTAATGCCAGCCTTAAGGCAGTCTCATGAAACATTGTCTCTTTTCACTAAAATATTCACCAAAAATACAAATTTCACCGGAATCCGATGGGGACTGCTGTGTCTCGTTCAGCCAGTATAGGAGCACATTTGGGAGCGATTTCGAGTCAATCGGTCCAAAGACCTGGAAGCTATTGAAAAAATGGGCCACTTTTTTCTTTAAAATATTCACCAAAAATACAAATTTTACCGGAATCCGATGGGGACTGCTGTGTCTCATTCAGCGAGTAGAGGACCACATTCGTGACGAATTTCGAGTCAATCGGTCAAAAGACGACCGTAACCCTAACCCTAGCTCCATAACCCTAACCCTAACCCTAACCCTAATGCCAGCCTTAAGGCAGTCTCATGAAACATTGTCTCTTTTCACTAAAATATTCACCAAAAATACAAATTTCACCGGAATCCGATGGGGACTGCTGTGTCTCGTTCAGCCAGTATAGGAGCACATTTGGGAGCGATTTCGAGTCAATCGGTCCAAAGACCTGGAAGCTATTGAAAAAATGGGCCACTTTTTTCTTTAAAATATTCACCAAAAATACAAATTTCACCAGAATCTGATGGGGACTGCTGTGTCTCATTCAGCGAGTAGAGGACCACATTCGTGACGAATTTCGAGTCAATCGGTCAAAAGACAACCGTAACCCTAACCCTAGCTCCATAACCCTAACCCTAACCCTAACCCTAATGCCAGCCTTAAGGCAGTCTCATGAAACATTGTCTCTTTTCACTAAAATATTCACCAAAAATACAAATTTCACCGGAATCCGATGGGGACTGCTGTGTCTCGTTCAGCCAGTATAGGAGCACATTTGGGAGCGATTTCGAGTCAATCGGTCCAAAGACCTGGAAGCTATTGAAAAAATGGGCCACTTTTTTCTTTAAAATATTCACCAAAAATACAAATTTCACCGGAATCCGATGGGGACTGCTGTGTCTCGTTCAGCCAGTATAGGAGCACATTTGGGAGCGATTTCGAGTCAATCGGTCCAAAGACCTGGAAGCTATTGAAAAAATGGGCCACTTTTTTCTTTAAAATATTCACCAAAAATACAAATTTCACCGGAATCCGATGGGGACTGCTGTGTCTCATTCAGCGAGTAGAGGACCACATTCGTGACGAATTTCGAGTCAATCGGTCAAAAGACGACCGTAACCCTAACCCTAGCTCCATAACCCTAACCCTAACCCTAACCCTAATGCCAGCCTTAAGGCAGTCTCATGAAACATTGTCTCTTTTCACTAAAATATTCACCAAAAATACAAATTTCACCGGAATCCGATGGGGACTGCTGTGTCTCGTTCAGCCAGTATAGGAGCACATTTGGGAGCGATTTCGAGTCAATCGGTCCAAAGACCTGGAAGCTATTGAAAAAATGGGCCACTTTTTTCTTTAAAATATTCACCAAAAATACAAATTTCACCGGAATCCGATGGGGACTGCTGTGTCTCATTCAGCGAGTAGAGGACCACATTCGTGACGAATTTCGAGTCAATCGGTCAAAAGACGACCGTAACCCTAACCCTAGCTCCATAACCCTAACCCTAACCCTAACCCTAATGCCAGCCTTAAGGCAGTCTCATGAAACATTGTCTCTTTTCACTAAAATATTCACCAAAAATACAAATTTCACCGGAATCCGATGGGGACTGCTGTGTCTCGTTCAGCCAGTATAGGAGCACATTTGGGAGCGATTTCGAGTCAATCGGTCCAAAGACCTGGAAGCTATTGAAAAAATGGGCCACTTTTCTCTCTAAAATATTCACCAAAAATACAAATTTCACCGGAATCCGATGGGGACTGCTGTGTCTCGTTCAGCCAGTATAGGAGCACATTTGGGAGCGATTTCGAGTCAATCGGTCCAAAGACCTGGAAGCTATTGAAAAAATGGGCCACTTTTTTCTTTAAAATATTCACCAAAAATACAAATTTTACCGGAATCCGATGGGGACTGCTGTGTCTCATTCAGCGAGTAGAGGACCACATTCGTGACGAATTTCGAGTCAATCGGTCAAAAGACGACCGTAACCCTAACCCTAGCTCCATAACCCTAACCCTAACCCTAACCCTAATGCCAGCCTTAAGGCAGTCTCATGAAACATTGTCTCTTTTCACTAAAATATTCACCAAAAATACAAATTTCACCGGAATCCGATGGGGACTGCTGTGTCTCGTTCAGCCAGTATAGGAGCACATTTGGGAGCGATTTCGAGTCAATCGGTCCAAAGACCTGGAAGCTATTGAAAAAATGGGCCACTTTTTTCTTTAAAATATTCACCAAAAATACAAATTTCACCAGAATCTGATGGGGACTGCTGTGTCTCATTCAGCGAGTAGAGGACCACATTCGTGACGAATTTCGAGTCAATCGGTCAAAAGACGACCGTAACCCTAACCCTAGCTCCATAACCCTAACCCTAACCCTAACCCTAATGCCAGCCTTAAGGCAGTCTCATGAAACATTGTCTCTTTTCACTAAAATATTCACCAAAAATACAAATTTCACCGGAATCCGATGGGGACTGCTGTGTCTCGTTCAGCCAGTATAGGAGCACATTTGGGAGCGATTTCGAGTCAATCGGTCCAAAGACCTGGAAGCTATTGAAAAAATGGGCCACTTTTTTCTTTAAAATATTCACCAAAAATACAAATTACACCGGAATCCGATGGGGACTGCTGTGTCTCGTTCAGCCAGTATAGGAGCACATTTGGGAGCGATTTCGAGTCAATCGGTCCAAAGACCTGGAAGCTATTGAAAAAATGGGCCACTTTTTTCTTTAAAATATTCACCAAAAATACAAATTTCACCGGAATCCGATGGGGACTGCTGTGTCTCATTCAGCGAGTAGAGGACCACATTCGTGACGAATTTCGAGTCAATCGGTCAAAAGACGACCGTAACCCTAACCCTAGCTCCATAACCCTAACCCTAACCCTAACCCTAATGCCAGCCTTAAGGCAGTCTCATGAAACATTGTCTCTTTTCACTAAAATATTCACCAAAAATACAAATTTCACCGGAATCCGATGGGGACTGCTGTGTCTCGTTCAGCCAGTATAGGAGCACATTTGGGAGCGATTTCGAGTCAATCGGTCCAAAGACCTGGAAGCTATTGAAAAAATGGGCCACTTTTTTCTTTAAAATATTCACCAAAAATACAAATTTCACCGGAATCCGATGGGGACTGCTGTGTCTCGTTCAGCCAGTATAGGAGCACATTTGGGAGCGATTTCGAGTCAATCGGTCCAAAGACCTGGAAGCTATTGAAAAAATGGGCCACTTTTTTCTTTAAAATATTCACCAAAAATACAAATTTCACCGGAATCCGATGGGGACTGCTGTGTCTCATTCAGCGAGTAGAGGACCACATTCGTGACGAATTTCGAGTCAATCGGTCAAAAGACGACCGTAACCCTAACCCTAGCTCCATAACCCTAACCCTAACCCTAACCCTAATGCCAGCCTTAAGGCAGTCTCATGAAACATTGTCTCTTTTCACTAAAATATTCACCAAAAATACAAATTTCACCGGAATCCGATGGGGACTGCTGTGTCTCGTTCAGCCAGTATAGGAGCACATTTGGGAGCGATTTCGAGTCAATCGGTCCAAAGACCTGGAAGCTATTGAAAAAATGGGCCACTTTTTTCTCTAAAATATTCACCAAAAATACAAATTTCACCGGAATCCGATGGGGACTGCTGTGTCTCGTTCAGCCAGTATAGGAGCACATTTGGGAGCGATTTCGAGTCAATCGGTCCAAAGACCTGGAAGCTATTGAAAAAATGGGCCACTTTTTTCTTTAAAATATTCACCAAAAATACAAATTTCACCGGAATCCGATGGGGACTGCTGTGTCTCATTCAGCGAGTAGAGGACCACATTCGTGACGAATTTCGAGTCAATCGGTCAAAAGACGACCGTAACCCTAACCCTAGCTCCATAACCCTAACCCTAACCCTAACCCTAATGCCAGCCTTAAGGCAGTCTCATGAAACATTGTCTCTTTTCACTAAAATATTCACCAAAAATACAAATTTCACCGGAATCCGATGGGGACTGCTGTGTCTCGTTCAGCCAGTATAGGAGCACATTTGGGAGCGATTTCGAGTCAATCGGTCCAAAGACCTGGAAGCTATTGAAAAAAATGGGCCACTTTTTTCTTTAAAATATTCACCAAAAATAGAAATTTCACCAGAATCCGATGGGGACTGCTGTGTCTCATTCAGCGAGTAGAGGACCACATTCGTGACGAATTTCGAGTCAATCGGTCAAAAGACGACCGTAACCCTAACCCTAGCTCCATAACCCTAACCCTAACCCTAACCCTAATGCCAGCCTTAAGGCAGTCTCATGAAACATTGTCTCTTTTCACTAAAATATTCACCAAAAATACAAATTTCCCCGGAATCCGATGGGGACTGCTGTGTCTCGTTCAGCCAGTATAGGAGCACATTTGGGAGCGATTTCGAGTCAATCGGTCCAAAGACCTGGAAGCTATTGAAAAAATGGGCCACTTTTTTCTTTAAAATATTCACCAAAAATACAAATTTCACCGGAATCCGATGGGGACTGCTGTGTCTCGTTCAGCCAGTATAGGAGCACATTTGGGAGCGATTTCGAGTCAATCGGTCCAAAGACCTGGAAGCTATTGAAAAAATGGGCCACTTTTTTCTTTAAAATATTCACCAAAAATACAAATTTCACCGGAATCCGATGGGGACTGCTGTGTCTCATTCAGCGAGTAGAGGACCACATTCGTGACGAATTTCGAGTCAATCGGTCAAAAGACGACCGTAACCCTAACCCTAGCTCCATAACCCTAACCCTAACCCTAACCCTAATGCCAGCCTTAAGGCAGTCTCATGAAACATTGTCTCTTTTCACTAAAATATTCACCAAAAATACAAATTTCACCGGAATCCGATGGGGACTGCTGTGTCTCGTTCAGCCAGTATAGGAGCACATTTGGGAGCGATTTCGAGTCAATCGGTCCAAAGACCTGGAAGCTATTGAAAAAATGGGCCACTTTTTTCTTTAAAATATTCACCAAAAATACAAATTTCACCAGAATCTGATGGGGACTGCTGTGTCTCATTCAGCGAGTAGAGGACCACATTCGTGACGAATTTCGAGTCAATCGGTCAAAAGACAACCGTAACCCTAACCCTAGCTCCATAACCCTAACCCTAACCCTAACCCTAATGCCAGCCTTAAGGCAGTCTCATGAAACATTGTCTCTTTTCACTAAAATATTCACCAAAAATACAAATTTCACCGGAATCCGATGGGGACTGCTGTGTCTCGTTCAGCCAGTATAGGAGCACATTTGGGAGCGATTTCGAGTCAATCGGTCCAAAGACCTGGAAGCTATTGAAAAAATGGGCCACTTTTTTCTTTAAAATATTCACCAAAAATACAAATTTCACCGGAATCCGATGGGGACTGCTGTGTCTCGTTCAGCCAGTATAGGAGCACATTTGGGAGCGATTTCGAGTCAATCGGTCCAAAGACCTGGAAGCTATTGAAAAAATGGGCCACTTTTTTCTTTAAAATATTCACCAAAAATACAAATTTCACCGGAATCCGATGGGGACTGCTGTGTCTCATTCAGCGAGTAGAGGACCACATTCGTGACGAATTTCGAGTCAATCGGTCAAAAGACGACCGTAACCCTAACCCTAGCTCCATAACCCTAACCCTAACCCTAACCCTAATGCCAGCCTTAAGGCAGTCTCATGAAACATTGTCTCTTTTCACTAAAATATTCACCAAAAATACAAATTTCACCGGAATCCGATGGGGACTGCTGTGTCTCGTTCAGCCAGTATAGGAGCACATTTGGGAGCGATTTCGAGTCAATCGGTCCAAAGACCTGGAAGCTATTGAAAAAATGGGCCACTTTTTTCTTTAAAATATTCACCAAAAATACAAATTTCACCGGAATCCGATGGGGACTGCTGTGTCTCATTCAGCGAGTAGAGGACCACATTCGTGACGAATTTCGAGTCAATCGGTCAAAAGACGACCGTAACCCTAACCCTAGCTCCATAACCCTAACCCTAACCCTAACCCTAATGCCAGCCTTAAGGCAGTCTCATGAAACATTGTCTCTTTTCACTAAAATATTCACCAAAAATACAAATTTCACCGGAATCCGATGGGGACTGCTGTGTCTCGTTCAGCCAGTATAGGAGCACATTTGGGAGCGATTTCGAGTCAATCGGTCCAAAGACCTGGAAGCTATTGAAAAAATGGGCCACTTTTCTCTCTAAAATATTCACCAAAAATACAAATTTCACCGGAATCCGATGGGGACTGCTGTGTCTCGTTCAGCCAGTATAGGAGCACATTTGGGAGCGATTTCGAGTCAATCGGTCCAAAGACCTGGAAGCTATTGAAAAAATGGGCCACTTTTTTCTTTAAAATATTCACCAAAAATACAAATTTTACCGGAATCCGATGGGGACTGCTGTGTCTCATTCAGCGAGTAGAGGACCACATTCGTGACGAATTTCGAGTCAATCGGTCAAAAGACGACCGTAACCCTAACCCTAGCTCCATAACCCTAACCCTAACCCTAACCCTAATGCCAGCCTTAAGGCAGTCTCATGAAACATTGTCTCTTTTCACTAAAATATTCACCAAAAATACAAATTTCACCGGAATCCGATGGGGACTGCTGTGTCTCGTTCAGCCAGTATAGGAGCACATTTGGGAGCGATTTCGAGTCAATCGGTCCAAAGACCTGGAAGCTATTGAAAAAATGGGCCACTTTTTTCTTTAAAATATTCACCAAAAATACAAATTTCACCAGAATCTGATGGGGACTGCTGTGTCTCATTCAGCGAGTAGAGGACCACATTCGTGACGAATTTCGAGTCAATCGGTCAAAAGACGACCGTAACCCTAACCCTAGCTCCATAACCCTAACCCTAACCCTAACCCTAATGCCAGCCTTAAGGCAGTCTCATGAAACATTGTCTCTTTTCACTAAAATATTCACCAAAAATACAAATTTCACCGGAATCCGATGGGGACTGCTGTGTCTCGTTCAGCCAGTATAGGAGCACATTTGGGAGCGATTTCGAGTCAATCGGTCCAAAGACCTGGAAGCTATTGAAAAAATGGGCCACTTTTTTCTTTAAAATATTCACCAAAAATACAAATTTCACCGGAATCCGATGGGGACTGCTGTGTCTCGTTCAGCCAGTATAGGAGCACATTTGGGAGCGATTTCGAGTCAATCGGTCCAAAGACCTGGAAGCTATTGAAAAAATGGGCCACTTTTTTCTTTAAAATATTCACCAAAAATACAAATTTCACCGGAATCCGATGGGGACTGCTGTGTCTCATTCAGCGAGTAGAGGACCACATTCGTGACGAATTTCGAGTCAATCGGTCAAAAGACGACCGTAACCCTAACCCTAGCTCCATAACCCTAACCCTAACCCTAACCCTAATGCCAGCCTTAAGGCAGTCTCATGAAACATTGTCTCTTTTCACTAAAATATTCACCAAAAATACAAATTTCACCGGAATCCGATGGGGACTGCTGTGTCTCGTTCAGCCAGTATAGGAGCACATTTGGGAGCGATTTCGAGTCAATCGGTCCAAAGACCTGGAAGCTATTGAAAAAATGGGCCACTTTTTTCTTTAAAATATTCACCAAAAATACAAATTTCACCGGAATCCGATGGGGACTGCTGTGTCTCGTTCAGCCAGTATAGGAGCACATTTGGGAGCGATTTCGAGTCAATCGGTCCAAAGACCTGGAAGCTATTGAAAAAATGGGCCACTTTTTTCTTTAAAATATTCACCAAAAATACAAATTTCACCGGAATCCGATGGGGACTGCTGTGTCTCATTCAGCGAGTAGAGGACCACATTCGTGACGAATTTCGAGTCAATCGGTCAAAAGACGACCGTAACCCTAACCCTAGCTCCATAACCCTAACCCTAACCCTAACCCTAATGCCAGCCTTAAGGCAGTCTCATGAAACATTGTCTCTTTTCACTAAAATATTCACCAAAAATACAAATTTCACCGGAATCCGATGGGGACTGCTGTGTCTCGTTCAGCCAGTATAGGAGCACATTTGGGAGCGATTTCGAGTCAATCGGTCCAAAGACCTGGAAGCTATTGAAAAAATGGGCCACTTTTTTCTCTAAAATATTCACCAAAAATACAAATTTCACCGGAATCCGATGGGGACTGCTGTGTCTCGTTCAGCCAGTATAGGAGCACATTTGGGAGCGATTTCGAGTCAATCGGTCCAAAGACCTGGAAGCTATTGAAAAAATGGGCCACTTTTTTCTTTAAAATATTCACCAAAAATACAAATTTCACCGGAATCCGATGGGGACTGCTGTGTCTCATTCAGCGAGTAGAGGACCACATTCGTGACGAATTTCGAGTCAATCGGTCAAAAGACGACCGTAACCCTAACCCTAGCTCCATAACCCTAACCCTAACCCTAACCCTAATGCCAGCCTTAAGGCAGTCTCATGAAACATTGTCTCTTTTCACTAAAATATTCACCAAAAATACAAATTTCACCGGAATCCGATGGGGACTGCTGTGTCTCGTTCAGCCAGTATAGGAGCACATTTGGGAGCGATTTCGAGTCAATCGGTCCAAAGACCTGGAAGCTATTGAAAAAATGGGCCACTTTTTTCTTTAAAATATTCACCAAAAATAGAAATTTCACCAGAATCCGATGGGGACTGCTGTGTCTCATTCAGCGAGTAGAGGACCACATTCGTGACGAATTTCGAGTCAATCGGTCAAAAGACGACCGTAACCCTAACCCTAGCTCCATAACCCTAACCCTAACCCTAACCCTAATGCCAGCCTTAAGGCAGTCTCATGAAACATTGTCTCTTTTCACTAAAATATTCACCAAAAATACAAATTTCCCCGGAATCCGATGGGGACTGCTGTGTCTCGTTCAGCCAGTATAGGAGCACATTTGGGAGCGATTTCGAGTCAATCGGTCCAAAGACCTGGAAGCTATTGAAAAAATGGGCCACTTTTTTCTTTAAAATATTCACCAAAAATACAAATTTCACCGGAATCCGATGGGGACTGCTGTGTCTCGTTCAGCCAGTATAGGAGCACATTTGGGAGCGATTTCGAGTCAATCGGTCCAAAGACCTGGAAGCTATTGAAAAAATGGGCCACTTTTTTCTTTAAAATATTCACCAAAAATACAAATTTCACCGGAATCCGATGGGGACTGCTGTGTCTCATTCAGCGAGTAGAGGACCACATTCGTGACGAATTTCGAGTCAATCGGTCAAAAGACGACCGTAACCCTAACCCTAGCTCCATAACCCTAACCCTAACCCTAACCCTAATGCCAGCCTTAAGGCAGTCTCATGAAACATTGTCTCTTTTCACTAAAATATTCACCAAAAATACAAATTTCACCGGAATCCGATGGGGACTGCTGTGTCTCGTTCAGCCAGTATAGGAGCACATTTGGGAGCGATTTCGAGTCAATCGGTCCAAAGACCTGGAAGCTATTGAAAAAATGGGCCACTTTTTTCTCTAAAATATTCACCAAAAATACAACTTTCACCGGAATCCGATGGGGACTGCTGTGTCTCGTTCAGCCAGTATAGGAGCACATTTGGGAGCGATTTCGAGTCAATCGGTCCAAAGACCTGGAAGCTATTGAAAAAATGGGCCACTTTTTTCTTTAAAATATTCACCAAAAATACAAATTTCACCGGAATCCGATGGGGACTGCTGTGTCTCATTCAGCGAATAGAGGACCACATTCGTGACGAATTTCGAGTCAATCGGTCAAAAGACGACCGTAACCCTAACCCTAGCTCCATAACCCTAACCCTAACCCTAACCCTAATGCCAGCCTTAAGGCAGTCTCATGAAACATTGTCTCTTTTCACTAAAATATTCACCAAAAATACAAATTTCACCGGAATCCGATGGGGACTGCTGTGTCTCGTTCAGCCAGTATAGGAGCACATTTGGGAGCGATTTCGAGTCAATCGGTCCAAAGACCTGGAAGCTATTGAAAAAATGGGCCACTTTTTTCTTTAAAATATTCACCAAAAATACAAATTTCACCGGAATCCGATGGGGACTGCTGTGTCTCGTTCAGCCAGTATAGGAGCACATTTGGGAGCGATTTCGAGTCAATCGGTCCAAAGACCTGGAAGCTATTGAAAAAATGGGCCACTTTTTTCTTTAAAATATTCACCAAAAATACAAATTTCACCGGAATCCGATGGGGACTGCTGTGTCTCATTCAGCGAGTAGAGGACCACATTCGTGACGAATTTCGAGTCAATCGGTCAAAAGACGACCGTAACCCTAACCCTAGCTCCATAACCCTAACCCTAACCCTAATGCCAGCCTTAAGGCAGTCTCATGAAACATTGTCTCTTTTCACTAAAATATTCACCAAAAATACAAATTTCACCGGAATCCGATGGGGACTGCTGTGTCTCGTTGAGCCAGTATAGGAGCACATTTGGGAGCGATTTCGAGTCAATCGGTCCAAAGACCTGGAAGCTATTGAAAAAATGGGCCACTTTTTTCTCTAAAATATTCACCAAAAATACAAATTTCACCGGAATCCGATGGGGACTGCTGTGTCTCGTTCAGCCAGTATAGGAGCACATTTGGGAGCGATTTCGAGTCAATCGGTCCAAAGACCTGGAAGCTATTGAAAAAATGGGCCACTTTTTTCTTTAAAATATTCACCAAAAATACAAATTTCACCGGAATCCGATGGGGACTGCTGTGTCTCATTCAGCGAGTAGAGGACCACATTCGTGACGAATTTCGAGTCAATCGGTCAAAAGACGACCGTAACCCTAACCCTACCTCCATAACCCTAACCCTAACCCTAACCCTAATGCCAGCCTTAAGGCAGTCTCATGAAACATTGTCTCTTTTCACTAAAATATTCACCAAAAATACAAATTTCACCGGAATCCGATGGGGACTGCTGTGTCTCGTTCAGCCAGTATAGGAGCACATTTGGGAGCGATTTCGAGTCAATCGGTCCAAAGACCTGGAAGCTATTGAAAAAATGGGCCACTTTTTTCTTTAAAATATTCACCAAAAATACAAATTTCACCGGAATCCGATGGGGACTGCTGTGTCTCATTCAGCGAGTAGAGGACCACATTCGTGACGAATTTCGAGTCAATCGGTCAAAAGACGACCGTAACCCTAACCCTAGCTCCATAACCCTAACCCTAACCCTAACCCTAATGCCAGCCTTAAGGCAGTCTCATGAAACATTGTCTCTTTTCACTAAAATATTCACCAAAAATACAAATTTCACCGGAATCCGATGGGGACTGCTGTGTCTCGTTGAGCCAGTATAGGAGCACATTTGGGAGCGATTTCGAGTCAATCGGTCCAAAGACCTGGAAGCTATTGAAAAAATGGGCCACTTTTTTCTCTAAAATATTCACCAAAAATACAAATTTCACCGGAATCCGATGGGGACTGCTGTGTCTCGTTCAGCCAGTATAGGAGCACATTTGGGAGCGATTTCGAGTCAATCGGTCCAAAGACCTGGAAGCTATTGAAAAAATGGGCCACTTTTTTCTTTAAAATATTCACCAAAAATACAAATTTCACCGGAATCCGATGGGGACTGCTGTGTCTCATTCAGCGAGTAGAGGACCACATTCGTGACGAATTTCGAGTCAATCGGTCAAAAGACGACCGTAACCCTAACCCTAGCTCCATAACCCTAACCCTAACCCTAACCCTAATGCCAGCCTTAAGGCAGTCTCATGAAACATTGTCTCTTTTCACTAAAATATTCACCAAAAATACAAATTTCACCGGAATCCGATGGGGACTGCTGTGTCTCGTTCAGCCAGTATAGGAGCACATTTGGGAGCGATTTCGAGTCAATCGGTCCAAAGACCTGGAAGCTATTGAAAAAATGGGCCACTTTTTTCTTTAAAATATTCACCAAAAATACAAATTTCACCGGAATCCGATGGGGACTGCTGTGTCTCATTCAGCGAGTAGAGGACCACATTCGTGGCGAATTTCGAGTCAATCGGTCAAAAGACGACCGTAACCCTAACCCTAGCTCCATAACCCTAACCCTAACCCTCACCCTAATGCCAGCCTTAAGGCAGTCTCATGAAACATTGTCTCTTTTCACTAAAATATTCACCAAAAATACAAATTTCACCGGAATCCGATGGGGACTGCTGTGTCTCGTTCAGCCAGTATAGGAGCACATTTGGGAGCGATTTCGAGTCAATCGGTCCAAAGACCTGGAAGCTATTGAAAAAATGGGCCACTTTTTTCTCTAAAATATTCCCCAAAAATACAAATTTCACCGGAATCCGATGGGGACTGCTGTGTCTCGTTCAGCCAGTATAGGAGCACATTTGGGAGCGATTTCGAGTCAATCGGTCCAAAGACCTGGAAGCTATTGAAAAAATGGGCCACTTTTTTCTTTAAAATATTCACCAAAAATACAAATTTCACCGGAATCCGATGGGGACTGCTGTGTCTCATTCAGCGAGTAGAGGACCACATTCGTGACGAATTTCGAGTCAATCGGTCAAAAGATGACCGTAACCCTAACCCTAGCTCCATAACCCTAACCCTAACCCTAACCCTAATGCCAGCCTTAAGGCAGTCTCATGAAACATTGTCTCTTTTCACTAAAATATTCACCAAAAATACAAATTTCACCGGAATCCGATGGGGACTGCTGTGTCTCGTTCAGCCAGTATAGGAGCACATTTGGGAGCGATTTCGAGTCAATCGGTCCAAAGACCTGGAAGCTATTGAAAAAATGGGCCACTTTTTTCTCTAAAATATTCACCAAAAATACAAATTTCACCGGAATCCGATGGGGACTGCTGTGTCTCGTTCAGCCAGTATAGGAGCACATTTGGGAGCGATTTCGAGTCAATCGGTCCAAAGACCTGGAAGCTATTGAAAAAATGGGCCACTTTTTTCTTTAAAATATTCACCAAAAATACAAATTTCACCGGAATCCAATGGGGACTGCTGTGTCTGATTCAGCGAGTAGAGGACCACATTCGTGACGAATTTCGAGTCAATCGGTCAAAAGACGACCGTAACCCTAACCCTAGCTCCATAACCCTAACCCTAACCCTAACCCTAATGCCAGCCTTAAGGCAGTCTCATGAAACATTGTCTCTTTTCACTAAAATATTCACCAAAAATACAAATTTCACCGGAATCCGATGGGGACTGCTGTGTCTCGTTCAGCCAGTATAGGAGCACATTTGGGAGCGATTTCGAGTCAATCGGTCCAAAGACCTGGAAGCTATTGAAAAAATGGGCCACTTTTTTCTTTAAAATATTCACCAAAAATACAAATTTCACCGGAATCCGATGGGGACTGCTGTGTCTCATTCAGCGAGTAGAGGACCACATTCGTGGCGAATTTCGAGTCAATCGGTCAAAAGACGACCGTAACCCTAACCCTAGCTCCATAACCCTAACCCTAACCCTAACCCTAATGCCAGCCTTAAGGCAGTCTCATGAAACATTGTCTCTTTTCACTAAAATATTCACCAAAAATACAAATTTCACCGGAATCCGATGGGGACTGCTGTGTCTCGTTCAGCCAGTATAGGAGCACATTTGGGAGCGATTTCGAGTCAATCGGTCCAAAGACCTGGAAGCTATTGAAAAAATGGGCCACTTTTTTCTTTAAAATATTCACCAAAAATACAAATTTCACCGGAATCCGATGGGGACTGCTGTGTCTCATTCAGCGAGTAGAGGACCACATTCGTGACGAATTTCGAGTCAATCGGTCAAAAGACGACCGTAACCCTAACCCTAGCTCCATAACTCTAACCCTAACCCTAACCCTAATGCCAGCCTTAAGGCAGTCTCATGAAACATTGTCTCTTTTCACTAAAATATTCACCAAAAATACAAATTTCACCGGAATCCGATGGGGACTGCTGTGTCTCGTTCAGCCAGTATAGGAGCACATTTGGGAGCGATTTCGAGTCAATCGGTCCAAAGACCTGGAAGCTATTGAAAAAATGGGCCACTTTTCTCTCTAAAATATTCACCAAAAATACAAATTTCACCGGAATCCGATGGGGACAGCTGTGTCTCGTTCAGCGAGTAGAGGACCACATTCGTGACGAATTTCGAGTCAATCGGTCAAAAGACGACCGTAACCCTAACCCTAGCTCCATAACCCTAACCCTAACCCTAACCCTAATGCCAGCCTTAAGGCAGTCTCATGAAACATTGTCTCTTTTCACTAAAATATTCACCAAAAATACAAATTTCACCGGAATCCGATGGGGACTGCTGTGTCTCGTTCAGCCAGTATAGGAGCACATTTGGGAGCGATTTCGAGTCAATCGGTCCAAAGACCTGGAAGCTATTGAAAAAATGGGCCACTTTTCTCTCTAAAATATTCACCAAAAATACAAATTTCACCGGAATCCGATGGGGACTGCTGTGTCTCGTTCAGCCAGTATAGGAGCACATTTGGGAGCGATTTCGAGTCAATCGGTCCAAAGACCTGGAAGCTATTGAAAAAATGGGCCACTTTTTTCTTTAAAATATTCACCAAAAATACAAATTTTACCGGAATCCGATGGGGACTGCTGTGTCTCATTCAGCGAGTAGAGGACCACATTCGTGACGAATTTCGAGTCAATCGGTCAAAAGACGACCGTAACCCTAACCCTAGCTCCATAACCCTAACCCTAACCCTAACCCTAATGCCAGCCTTAAGGCAGTCTCATGAAACATTGTCTCTTTTCACTAAAATATTCACCAAAAATACAAATTTCACCGGAATCCGATGGGGACTGCTGTGTCTCGTTCAGCCAGTATAGGAGCACATTTGGGAGCGATTTCGAGTCAATCGGTCCAAAGACCTGGAAGCTATTGAAAAAATGGGCCACTTTTTTCTTTAAAATATTCACCAAAAATACAAATTTCACCGGAATCCGATGGGGACTGCTGTGTCTCATTCAGCGAGTAGAGGACCACATTCGTGACGAATTTCGAGTCAATCGGTCAAAAGACGACCGTAACCCTAACCCTAGCTCCATAACCCTAACCCTAACCCTAACCCTAATGCCAGCCTTAAGGCAGTCTCATGAAACATTGTCTCTTTTCACTAAAATATTCACCAAAAATACAAATTTCACCGGAATCCGATGGGGACTGCTGTGTCTCGTTCAGCCAGTATAGGAGCACATTTGGGAGCGATTTCGAGTCAATCGGTCCAAAGACCTGGAAGCTATTGAAAAAATGGGCCACTTTTTTCTTTAAAATATTCACCAAAAATACAAATTTCACCGGAATCCGATGGGGACTGCTGTGTCTCATTCAGCGAGTAGAGGACCACATTCGTGACGAATTTCGAGTCAATCGGTCAAAAGACGACCGTAACCCTAACCCTAGCTCCATAACCCTAACCCTAACCCTAACCCTAATGCCAGCCTTAAGGCAGTCTCATGAAACATTGTCTCTTTTCACTAAAATATTCACCAAAAATACAAATTTCACCGGAATCCGATGGGGACTGCTGTGTCTCGTTCAGCCAGTATAGGAGCACATTTGGGAGCGATTTCGAGTCAATCGGTCCAAAGACCTGGAAGCTATTGAAAAAATGGGCCACTTTTTTCTCTAAAATATTCACCAAAAATACAAATTTCACCGGAATCCGATGGGGACTGCTGTGTCTCGTTCAGCCAGTATAGGAGCACATTTGGGAGCGATTTCGAGTCAATCGGTCCAAAGACCTGGAAGCTATTGAAAAAATGGGCCACTTTTTTCTTTAAAATATTCACCAAAAATACAAATTTCACCGGAATCCGATGGGGACTGCTGTGTCTCATTCAGCGAGTAGAGGACCACATTCGTGACGAATTTCGAGTCAATCGGTCAAAAGACGACCGTAACCCTAACCCTAGCTCCATAACCCTAACCCTAACCCTAACCCTAATGCCAGCCTTAAGGCAGTCTCATGAAACATTGTCTCTTTTCACTAAAATATTCACCAAAAATACAAATTTCACCGGAATCCGATGGGGACTGCTGTGTCTCGTTCAGCCAGTATAGGAGCACATTTGGGAGCGATTTCGAGTCAATCGGTCCAAAGACCTGGAAGCTATTGAAAAAATGGGCCACTTTTTTCTTTAAAATATTCACCAAAAATACAAATTTTACCGGAATCCGATGGGGACTGCTGTGTCTCATTCAGCGAGTAGAGGACCACATTCGTGACGAATTTCGAGTCAATCGGTCAAAAGACGACCGTAACCCTAACCCTAGCTCCATAACCCTAACCCTAACCCTAACCCTAATGCCAGCCTTAAGGCAGTCTCATGAAACATTGTCTCTTTTCACTAAAATATTCACCAAAAATACAAATTTCACCGGAATCCGATGGGGACTGCTGTGTCTCGTTCAGCCAGTATAGGAGCACATTTGGGAGCGATTTCGAGTCAATCGGTCCAAAGACCTGGAAGCTATTGAAAAAATGGGCCACTTTTTTCTTTAAAATATTCACCAAAAATACAAATTTCACCAGAATCTGATGGGGACTGCTGTGTCTCATTCAGCGAGTAGAGGACCACATTCGTGACGAATTTCGAGTCAATCGGTCAAAAGACAACCGTAACCCTAACCCTAGCTCCATAACCCTAACCCTAACCCTAACCCTAATGCCAGCCTTAAGGCAGTCTCATGAAACATTGTCTCTTTTCACTAAAATATTCACCAAAAATACAAATTTCACCGGAATCCGATGGGGACTGCTGTGTCTCGTTCAGCCAGTATAGGAGCACATTTGGGAGCGATTTCGAGTCAATCGGTCCAAAGACCTGGAAGCTATTGAAAAAATGGGCCACTTTTTTCTTTAAAATATTCACCAAAAATACAAATTTCACCGGAATCCGATGGGGACTGCTGTGTCTCGTTCAGCCAGTATAGGAGCACATTTGGGAGCGATTTCGAGTCAATCGGTCCAAAGACCTGGAAGCTATTGAAAAAATGGGCCACTTTTTTCTTTAAAATATTCACCAAAAATACAAATTTCACCGGAATCCGATGGGGACTGCTGTGTCTCATTCAGCGAGTAGAGGACCACATTCGTGACGAATTTCGAGTCAATCGGTCAAAAGACGACCGTAACCCTAACCCTAGCTCCATAACCCTAACCCTAACCCTAACCCTAATGCCAGCCTTAAGGCAGTCTCATGAAACATTGTCTCTTTTCACTAAAATATTCACCAAAAATACAAATTTCACCGGAATCCGATGGGGACTGCTGTGTCTCGTTCAGCCAGTATAGGAGCACATTTGGGAGCGATTTCGAGTCAATCGGTCCAAAGACCTGGAAGCTATTGAAAAAATGGGCCACTTTTTTCTTTAAAATATTCACCAAAAATACAAATTTCACCGGAATCCGATGGGGACTGCTGTGTCTCATTCAGCGAGTAGAGGACCACATTCGTGACGAATTTCGAGTCAATCGGTCAAAAGACAACCGTAACCCTAACCCTAGCTCCATAACCCTAACCCTAACCCTAACCCTAATGCCAGCCTTAAGGCAGTCTCATGAAACATTGTCTCTTTTCACTAAAATATTCACCAAAAATACAAATTTCACCGGAATCCGATGGGGACTGCTGTGTCTCGTTCAGCCAGTATAGGAGCACATTTGGGAGCGATTTCGAGTCAATCGGTCCAAAGACCTGGAAGCTATTGAAAAAATGGGCCACTTTTCTCTCTAAAATATTCACCAAAAATACAAATTTCACCGGAATCCGATGGGGACTGCTGTGTCTCGTTCAGCCAGTATAGGAGCACATTTGGGAGCGATTTCGAGTCAATCGGTCCAAAGACCTGGAAGCTATTGAAAAAATGGGCCACTTTTTTCTTTAAAATATTCACCAAAAATACAAATTTTACCGGAATCCGATGGGGACTGCTGTGTCTCATTCAGCGAGTAGAGGACCACATTCGTGACGAATTTCGAGTCAATCGGTCAAAAGACGACCGTAACCCTAACCCTAGCTCCATAACCCTAACCCTAACCCTAACCCTAATGCCAGCCTTAAGGCAGTCTCATGAAACATTGTCTCTTTTCACTAAAATATTCACCAAAAATACAAATTTCACCGGAATCCGATGGGGACTGCTGTGTCTCGTTCAGCCAGTATAGGAGCACATTTGGGAGCGATTTCGAGTCAATCGGTCCAAAGACCTGGAAGCTATTGAAAAAATGGGCCACTTTTTTCTTTAAAATATTCACCAAAAATACAAATTTCACCAGAATCTGATGGGGACTGCTGTGTCTCATTCAGCGAGTAGAGGACCACATTCGTGACGAATTTCGAGTCAATCGGTCAAAAGACGACCGTAACCCTAACCCTAGCTCCATAACCCTAACCCTAACCCTAACCCTAATGCCAGCCTTAAGGCAGTCTCATGAAACATTGTCTCTTTTCACTAAAATATTCACCAAAAATACAAATTTCACCGGAATCCGATGGGGACTGCTGTGTCTCGTTCAGCCAGTATAGGAGCACATTTGGGAGCGATTTCGAGTCAATCGGTCCAAAGACCTGGAAGCTATTGAAAAAATGGGCCACTTTTTTCTTTAAAATATTCACCAAAAATACAAATTTCACCGGAATCCGATGGGGACTGCTGTGTCTCGTTCAGCCAGTATAGGAGCACATTTGGGAGCGATTTCGAGTCAATCGGTCCAAAGACCTGGAAGCTATTGAAAAAATGGGCCACTTTTTTCTTTAAAATATTCACCAAAAATACAAATTTCACCGGAATCCGATGGGGACTGCTGTGTCTCATTCAGCGAGTAGAGGACCACATTCGTGACGAATTTCGAGTCAATCGGTCAAAAGACGACCGTAACCCTAACCCTAGCTCCATAACCCTAACCCTAACCCTAACCCTAATGCCAGCCTTAAGGCAGTCTCATGAAACATTGTCTCTTTTCACTAAAATATTCACCAAAAATACAAATTTCACCGGAATCCGATGGGGACTGCTGTGTCTCGTTCAGCCAGTATAGGAGCACATTTGGGAGCGATTTCGAGTCAATCGGTCCAAAGACCTGGAAGCTATTGAAAAAATGGGCCACTTTTTTCTCTAAAATATTCACCAAAAATACAACTTTCACCGGAATCCGATGGGGACTGCTGTGTCTCGTTCAGCCAGTATAGGAGCACATTTGGGAGCGATTTCGAGTCAATCGGTCCAAAGACCTGGAAGCTATTGAAAAAATGGGCCACTTTTTTCTTTAAAATATTCACCAAAAATACAAATTTCACCGGAATCCGATGGGGACTGCTGTGTCTCATTCAGCGAGTAGAGGACCACATTCGTGACGAATTTCGAGTCAATCGGTCAAAAGACGACCGTAACCCTAACCCTAGCTCCATAACCCTAACCCTAACCCTAACCCTAATGCCAGCCTTAAGGCAGTCTCATGAAACATTGTCTCTTTTCACTAAAATATTCACCAAAAATACAAATTTCACCGGAATCCGATGGGGACTGCTGTGTCTCGTTCAGCCAGTATAGGAGCACATTTGGGAGCGATTTCGAGTCAATCGGTCCAAAGACCTGGAAGCTATTGAAAAAATGGGCCACTTTTTTCTTTAAAATATTCACCAAAAATACAAATTTCACCGGAATCCGATGGGGACTGCTGTGTCTCGTTCAGCCAGTATAGGAGCACATTTGGGAGCGATTTCGAGTCAATCGGTCCAAAGACCTGGAAGCTATTGAAAAAATGGGCCACTTTTTTCTTTAAAATATTCACCAAAAATACAAATTTCACCGGAATCCGATGGGGACTGCTGTGTCTCATTCAGCGAGTAGAGGACCACATTCGTGACGAATTTCGAGTCAATCGGTCAAAAGACGACCGTAACCCTAACCCTAGCTCCATAACCCTAACCCTAACCCTAACCCTAATGCCAGCCTTAAGGCAGTCTCATGAAACATTGTCTCTTTTCACTAAAATATTCACCAAAAATACAAATTTCACCGGAATCCGATGGGGACTGCTGTGTCTCGTTCAGCCAGTATAGGAGCACATTTGGGAGCGATTTCGAGTCAATCGGTCCAAAGACCTGGAAGCTATTGAAAAAATGGGCCACTTTTCTCTCTAAAATATTCACCAAAAATACAAATTTCACCGGAATCCGATGGGGACTGCTGTGTCTCGTTCAGCCAGTATAGGAGCACATTTGGGAGCGATTTCGAGTCAATCGGTCCAAAGACCTGGAAGCTATTGAAAAAATGGGCCACTTTTTTCTTTAAAATATTCACCAAAAATACAAATTTTACCGGAATCCGATGGGGACTGCTGTGTCTCATTCAGCGAGTAGAGGACCACATTCGTGACGAATTTCGAGTCAATCGGTCAAAAGACGACCGTAACCCTAACCCTAGCTCCATAACCCTAACCCTAACCCTAACCCTAATGCCAGCCTTAAGGCAGTCTCATGAAACATTGTCTCTTTTCACTAAAATATTCACCAAAAATACAAATTTCACCGGAATCCGATGGGGACTGCTGTGTCTCGTTCAGCCAGTATAGGAGCACATTTGGGAGCGATTTCGAGTCAATCGGTCCAAAGACCTGGAAGCTATTGAAAAAATGGGCCACTTTTTTCTTTAAAATATTCACCAAAAATACAAATTTCACCAGAATCTGATGGGGACTGCTGTGTCTCATTCAGCGAGTAGAGGACCACATTCGTGACGAATTTCGAGTCAATCGGTCAAAAGACGACCGTAACCCTAACCCTAGCTCCATAACCCTAACCCTAACCCTAACCCTAATGCCAGCCTTAAGGCAGTCTCATGAAACATTGTCTCTTTTCACTAAAATATTCACCAAAAATACAAATTTCACCGGAATCCGATGGGGACTGCTGTGTCTCGTTCAGCCAGTATAGGAGCACATTTGGGAGCGATTTCGAGTCAATCGGTCCAAAGACCTGGAAGCTATTGAAAAAATGGGCCACTTTTTTCTTTAAAATATTCACCAAAAATACAAATTTCACCGGAATCCGATGGGGACTGCTGTGTCTCGTTCAGCCAGTATAGGAGCACATTTGGGAGCGATTTCGAGTCAATCGGTCCAAAGACCTGGAAGCTATTGAAAAAATGGGCCACTTTTTTCTTTAAAATATTCACCAAAAATACAAATTTCACCGGAATCCGATGGGGACTGCTGTGTCTCATTCAGCGAGTAGAGGACCACATTCGTGACGAATTTCGAGTCAATCGGTCAAAAGACGACCGTAACCCTAACCCTAGCTCCATAACCCTAACCCTAACCCTAACCCTAATGCCAGCCTTAAGGCAGTCTCATGAAACATTGTCTCTTTTCACTAAAATATTCACCAAAAATACAAATTTCACCGGAATCCGATGGGGACTGCTGTGTCTCGTTCAGCCAGTATAGGAGCACATTTGGGAGCGATTTCGAGTCAATCGGTCCAAAGACCTGGAAGCTATTGAAAAAATGGTCCACTTTTTTCTCTAAAATATTCACCAAAAATACAACTTTCACCGGAATCCGATGGGGACTGCTGTGTCTCGTTCAGCCAGTATCGGAGCACATTTGGGAGCGATTTCGAGTCAATCGGTCCAAAGACCTGGAAGCTATTGAAAAAATGGGCCACTTTTTTCTTTAAAATATTCACCAAAAATACAAATTTCACCGGAATCCGATGGGGACTGCTGTGTCTCATTCAGCGAGTAGAGGACCACATTCGTGACGAATTTCGAGTCAATCGGTCAAAAGACGACCGTAACCCTAACCCTAGCTCCATAACCCTAACCCTAACCCTAACCCTAATGCCAGCCTTAAGGCAGTCTCATGAAACATTGTCTCTTTTCACTAAAATATTCACCAAAAATACAAATTTCACCGGAATCCGATGGGGACTGCTGTGTCTCGTTCAGCCAGTATAGGAGCACATTTGGGAGCGATTTCGAGTCAATCGGTCCAAAGACCTGGAAGCTATTGAAAAAATGGGCCACTTTTTTATTTAAAATATTCACCAAAAATACAAATTTCACCGGAATCCGATGGGGACTGCTGTGTCTCGTTCAGCCAGTATAGGAGCACATTTGGGAGCGATTTCGAGTCAATCGGTCCAAAGACCTGGAAGCTATTGAAAAAATGGGCCACTTTTTTCTTTAAAATATTCACCAAAAATACAAATTTCACCGGAATCCGATGGGGACTGCTGTGTCTCATTCAGCGAGTAGAGGACCACATTCGTGACGAATTTCGAGTCAATCGGTCAAAAGACGACCGTAACCCTAACCCTAGCTCCATAACCCTAACCCTAACCCTAACCCTAATGCCAGCCTTAAGGCAGTCTCATGAAACATTGTCTCTTTTCACTAAAATATTCACCAAAAATACAAATTTCACCGGAATCCGATGGGGACTGCTGTGTCTCGTTCAGCCAGTATAGGAGCACATTTGGGAGCGATTTCGAGTCAATCGGTCCAAAGACCTGGAAGCTATTGAAAAAATGGGCCACTTTTTTCTTTAAAATATTCACCAAAAATACAAATTTCACCGGAATCCGATGGGGACTGCTGTGTCTCGTTCAGCCAGTATAGGAGCACATTTGGGAGCGATTTCGAGTCAATCGGTCCAAAGACCTGGAAGCTATTGAAAAAATGGGCCACTTTTTTCTTTAAAATATTCACCAAAAATACAAATTTCACCAGAATCCGATGGGGACTGCTGTGTCTCATTCAGCGAGTAGAGGACCACATTCGTGACGAATTTCGAGTCAATCGGTCAAAAGACGACCGTAACCCTAACCCTAGCTCCATAACCCTAACCCTAACCCTAACCCTAATGCCAGCCTTAAGGCAGTCTCATGAAACATTGTCTCTTTTCACTAAAATATTCACCAAAAATACAAATTTCACCGGAATCCGATGGGGACTGCTGTGTCTCGTTCAGCCAGTATAGGAGCACATTTGGGAGCGATTTCGAGTCAATCGGTCCAAAGACCTGGAAGCTATTGAAAAAATGGGCCACTTTTTTCTCTAAAATATTCACCAAAAATACAAATTTCACCGGAATCCGATGGGGACTGCTGTGTCTCGTTCAGCCAGTATAGGAGCACATTTGGGAGCGATTTCGAGTCAATCGGTCCAAAGACCTGGAAGCTATTGAAAAAATGGGCCACTTTTTTCTCTAAAATATTCACCAAAAATACAAATTTCACCGGAATCCGATGGGGACTGCTGTGTCTCGTTCAGCCAGTATAGGAGCACATTTGGGAGCGATTTCGAGTCAATCGGTCCAAAGACCTGGAAGCTATTGAAAAAATGGGCCACTTTTTTCTTTAAAATATTCACCAAAAATACAAATTTCACCGGAATCCGATGGGGACTGCTGTGTCTCGTTCAGCCAGTATAGGAGCACATTTGGGAGCGATTTCGAGTCAATCGGTCCAAAGACCTGGAAGCTATTGAAAAAATGGGCCACTTTTTTCTTTAAAATATTCACCAAAAATACAAATTTTACCGGAATCCGATGGGGACTGCTGTGTCTCATTCAGCGAGTAGAGGACCACATTCGTGACGAATTTCGAGTCAATCGGTCAAAAGACGACCGTAACCCTAACCCTAGCTCCATAACCCTAACCCTAATGCCAGCCTTAAGGCAGTCTCATGAAACATTGTCTCTTTTCACTAAAATATTCACCAAAAATACAAATTTCACCGGAATCCGATGGGGACTGCTGTGTCTCGTTCAGCCAGTATAGGAGCACATTTGGGAGCGATTTCGAGTCAATCGGTCCAAAGACCTGGAAGCTATTGAAAAAATGGGCCACTTTTTTCTCTAAAATATTCACCAAAAATACAAATTTCACCGGAATCCGATGGGGACTGCTGTGTCTCGTTCAGCCAGTATAGGAGCACATTTGGGAGCGATTTCGAGTCAATCGGTCCAAAGACCTGGAAGCTATTGAAAAAATGGGCCACTTTTTTCTTTAAAATATTCACCAAAAATACAAATTTCACCGGAATCCGATGGGGACTGCTGTGTCTCATTCAGCGAGTAGAGGACCACATTCGTGACGAATTTCGAGTCAATCGGTCAAAAGACGACCGTAACCCTAACCCTAGCTCCATAACCCTAACCCTAACCCTAACCCTAATGCCAGCCTTAAGGCAGTCTCATGAAACATTGTCTCTTTTCACTAAAATATTCACCAAAAATACAAATTTCACCGGAATCCGATGGGGACTGCTGTGTCTCGTTCAGCCAGTATAGGAGCACATTTGGAAGCGATTTCGAGTCAATCGGTCCAAAGACCTGGAAGCTATTGAAAAAATGGGCCACTTTTTTCTTTAAAATATTCACCAAAAATACAAATTTCACCAGAATCCGATGGGGACTGCTGTGTCTCATTCAGCGAGTAGAGGACCACATTCGTGACGAATTTCGAGTCAATCGGTCAAAAGACGACCGTAACCCTAACCCTAGCTCCATAACCCTAACCCTAACCCTAACCCTAATGCCAGCCTTAAGGCAGTCTCATGAAACATTGTCTCTTTTCACTAAAATATTCACCAAAAATACAAATTTCACCGGAATCCGATGGGGACTGCTGTGTCTCGTTCAGCCAGTATAGGAGCACATTTGGGAGCGATTTCGAGTCAATCGGTCCAAAGACCTGGAAGCTATTGAAAAAATGGGCCACTTTTTTCTCTAAAATATTCACCAAAAATACAAATTTCACCGGAATCCGATGGGGACTGCTGTGTCTCGTTCAGCCAGTATAGGAGCACATTTGGGAGCGATTTCGAGTCAATCGGTCCAAAGACCTGGAAGCTATTGAAAAAATGGGCCACTTTTTTCTCTAAAATATTCACCAAAAATACAAATTTCACCGGAATCCGATGGGGACTGCTGTGTCTCGTTCAGCCAGTATAGGAGCACATTTGGGAGCGATTTCGAGTCAATCGGTCCAAAGACCTGGAAGCTATTGAAAAAATGGGCCACTTTTTTCTTTAAAATATTCACCAAAAATACAAATTTTACCGGAATCCGATGGGGACTGCTGTGTCTCATTCAGCGAGTAGAGGACCACATTCGTGACGAATTTCGAGTCAATCGGTCAAAAGACGACCGTAACCCTAACCCTAGCTCCATAACCCTAACCCTAACCCTAACCCTAATGCCAGCCTTAAGGCAGTCTCATGAAACATTGTCTCTTTTCACTAAAATATTCACCAAAAATACAAATTTCACCGGAATCCGATGGGGACTGCTGTGTCTCGTTCAGCCAGTATAGGAGCACATTTGGGAGCGATTTCGAGTCAATCGGTCCAAAGACCTGGAAGCTATTGAAAAAATGGGCCACTTTTTTCTCTAAAATATTCACCAAAAATACAAATTTCACCGGAATCCGATGGGGACTGCTGTGTCTCGTTCAGCCAGTATAGGAGCACATTTGGGAGCGATTTCGAGTCAATCGGTCCAAAGACCTGGAAGCTATTGAAAAAATGGGCCACTTTTTTCTTTAAAATATTCACCAAAAATACAAATTTCACCGGAATCCAATGGGGACTGCTGTGTCTCATTCAGCGAGTAGAGGACCACATTCGTGACGAATTTCGAGTCAATCGGTCAAAAGACGACCGTAACCCTAACCCTAGCTCCATAACCCTAACCCTAACCCTAACCCTAATGCCAGCCTTAAGGCAGTCTCATGAAACATTGTCTCTTTTCACTAAAATATTCACCAAAAATACAAATTTCACCGGAATCCGATGGGGACTGCTGTGTCTCGTTCAGCCAGTATATGAGCACATTTGGGAGCGATTTCGAGTCAATCGGTCCAAAGACCTGGAAGCTATTGAAAAAATGGGCCACTTTTTTCTTTAAAATATTCACCAAAAATACAAATTTCACCGGAATCCAATGGGGACTGCTGTGTCTCATTCAGCGAGTAGAGGACCACATTCGTGACGAATTTCGAGTCAATCGGTCAAAAGACGACCGTAACCCTAACCCTAGCTCCATAACCCTAACCCTAACCCTAACCCTAATGCCAGCCTTAAGGCAGTCTCATGAAACATTGTCTCTTTTCACTAAAATATTCACCAAAAATACAAATTTCACCGGAATCCGATGGGGACTGCTGTGTCTCGTTCAGCCAGTATAGGAGCACATTTGGGAGCGATTTCGAGTCAATCGGTCCAAAGACCTGGAAGCTATTGAAAAAATGGGCCACTTTTTTCTTTAAAATATTCACCAAAAATACAAATTTCACCGGAATCCGATGGGGACTGCTGTGTCTCATTCAGCGAGTAGAGGACCACATTCGTGACGAATTTCGAGTCAATCGGTCAAAAGACGACCGTAACCCTAACCCTAGCTCCATAACCCTAACCCTAACCCTAATGCCAGCCTTAAGGCAGTCTCATGAAACATTGTCTCTTTTCACTAAAATATTCACCAAAAATACAAATTTCACCGGAATCCGATGGGGACTGCTGTGTCTCGTTCAGCCAGTATAGGAGCACATTTGGGAGCGATTTCGAGTCAATCGGTCCAAAGACCTGGAAGCTATTGAAAAAATGGGCCACTTTTTTCTTTAAAATATTCACCAAAAATACAAATTTCACCGGAATCCGATGGGGACTGCTGTGTCTCATTCAGCGAGTAGAGGACCACATTCGTGACGAATTTCGAGTCAATCGGTCAAAAGACGACCGTAACCCTAACCCTAGCTCCATAACCCTAACCCTAACCCTAACCCTAATGCCAGCCTTAAGGCAGTCTCATGAAACATTGTCTCTTTTCACTAAAATATTCACCAAAAATACAAATTTCACCGGAATCCGATGGGGACTGCTGTGTCTCGTTCAGCCAGTATAGGAGCACATTTGGGAGCGATTTCGAGTCAATCGGTCCAAAGACCTGGAAGCTATTGAAAAAATGGGCCACTTTTTTCTTTAAAATATTCACCAAAAATACAAATTTCACCGGAATCCGATGGGGACTGCTGTGTCTCATTCAGCGAGTAGAGGACCACATTCGTGACGAATTTCGAGTCAATCGGTCAAAAGACGACCGTAACCCTAACCCTAGCTCCATAACCCTAACCCTAACCCTAATGCCAGCCTTAAGGCAGTCTCATGAAACATTGTCTCTTTTCACTAAAATATTCACCAAAAATACAAATTTCACCGGAATCCGATGGGGACTGCTGTGTCTCGTTCAGCCAGTATAGGAGCACATTTGGGAGCGATTTCGAGTCAATCGGTCCAAAGACCTGGAAGCTATTGAAAAAATGGGCCACTTTTTTCTTTAAAATATTCACCAAAAATACAAATTTCACCGGAATCCGATGGGGACTGCTGTGTCTCATTCAGCGAGTAGAGGACCACATTCGTGACGAATTTCGAGTCAATCGGTCAAAAGACGACCGTAACCCTAACCCTAGCTCCATAACCCTAACCCTAACCCTAACCCTAATGCCAGCCTTAAGGCAGTCTCATGAAACATTGTCTCTTTTCACTAAAATATTCACCAAAAATACAAATTTCACCGGAATCCGATGGGGACTGCTGTGTCTCGTTCAGCCAGTATAGGAGCACATTTGGGAGCGATTTCGAGTCAATCGGTCCAAAGACCTGGAAGCTATTGAAAAAATGGGCCACTTTTTTCTCTAAAATATTCACCAAAAATACAAATTTCACCGGAATCCGATGGGGACTGCTGTGTCTCGTTCAGCCAGTATAGGAGCACATTTGGGAGCGATTTCGAGTCAATCGGTCCAAAGACCTGGAAGCTATTGAAAAAATGGGCCACTTTTTTCTCTAAAATATTCACCAAAAATACAAATTTCACCGGAATCCGATGGGGACTGCTGTGTCTCGTTCAGCCAGTATAGGAGCACATTTGGGAGCGATTTCGAGTCAATCGGTCCAAAGACCTGGAAGCTATTGAAAAAATGGGCCACTTTTTTCTTTAAAATATTCACCAAAAATACAAATTTTACCGGAATCCGATGGGGACTGCTGTGTCTCATTCAGCGAGTAGAGGACCACATTCGTGACGAATTTCGAGTCAATCGGTCAAAAGACGACCGTAACCCTAACCCTAGCTCCATAACCCTAACCCTAACCCTAATGCCAGCCTTAAGGCAGTCTCATGAAACATTGTCTCTTTTCACTAAAATATTCACCAAAAATACAAATTTCACCGGAATCCGATGGGGACTGCTGTGTCTCGTTCAGCCAGTATAGGAGCACATTTGGGAGCGATTTCGAGTCAATCAGTCCAAAGACCTGGAAGCTATTGAAAAAATGGGCCACTTTTTTCTCTAAAATATTCACCAAAAATACAAATTTCACCGGAATCCGATGGGGACTGCTGTGTCTCGTTCAGCCAGTATAGGAGCACATTTGGGAGCGATTTCGAGTCAATCGGTCCAAAGACCTGGAAGCTATTGAAAAAATGGGCCACTTTTTTCTTTAAAATATTCACCAAAAATACAAATTTCACCGGAATCCAATGGGGACTGCTGTGTCTCATTCAGCGAGTAGAGGACCACATTCGTGACGAATTTCGAGTCAATCGGTCAAAAGACGACCGTAACCCTAACCCTAGCTCCATAACCCTAACCCTAACCCTAACCCTAATGCCAGCCTTAAGGCAGTCTCATGAAACATTGTCTCTTTTCACTAAAATATTCACCAAAAATACAAATTTCACCGGAATCCGATGGGGACTGCTGTGTCTCGTTCAGCCAGTATAGGAGCACATTTGGGAGCGATTTCGAGTCAATCGGTCCAAAGACCTGGAAGCTATTGAAAAAATGGGCCACTTTTTTCTCTAAAATATTCACCAAAAATACAAATTTCACCGGAATCCGATGGGGACTGCTGTGTCTCGTTCAGCCAGTATAGGAGCACATTTGGGAGCGATTTCGAGTCAATCGGTCCAAAGACCTGGAAGCTATTGAAAAAATGGGCCACTTTTCTCTCTAAAATATTCACCAAAAATACAAATTTCACCGGAATCCGATGGGGACTGCTGTGTCTCGTTCAGCCAGTATAGGAGCACATTTGGGAGCGATTTCGAGTCAATCGGTCCAAAGACCTGGAAGCTATTGAAAAAATGGGCCACTTTTTTCTTTAAAATATTCACCAAAAATACAAATTTTACCGGAATCCGATGGGGACTGCTGTGTCTCATTCAGCGAGTAGAGGACCACATTCGTGACGAATTTCGAGTCAATCGGTCAAAAGACGACCGTAACCCTAACCCTAGCTCCATAACCCTAACCCTAACCCTAATGCCAGCCTTAAGGCAGTCTCATGAAACATTGTCTCTTTTCACTAAAATATTCACCAAAAATACAAATTTCACCGGAATCCGATGGGGACTGCTGTGTCTCGTTCAGCCAGTATAGGAGCACATTTGGGAGCGATTTCGAGTCAATCGGTCCAAAGACCTGGAAGCTATTGAAAAAATGGGCCACTTTTTTCTCTAAAATATTCACCAAAAATACAAATTTCACCGGAATCCGATGGGGACTGCTGTGTCTCGTTCAGCCAGTATAGGAGCACATTTGGGAGCGATTTCGAGTCAATCGGTCCAAAGACCTGGAAGCTATTGAAAAAATGGGCCACTTTTTTCTTTAAAATATTCACCAAAAATACAAATTTCACCGGAATCCAATGGGGACTGCTGTGTCTCATTCAGCGAGTAGAGGACCACATTCGTGACGAATTTCGAGTCAATCGGTCAAAAGACGACCGTAACCCTAACCCTAGCTCCATAACCCTAACCCTAACCCTAACCCTAATGCCAGCCTTAAGGCAGTCTCATGAAACATTGTCTCTTTTCACTAAAATATTCACCAAAAATACAAATTTCACCGGAATCCGATGGGGACTGCTGTGTCTCGTTCAGCCAGTATAGGAGCACATTTGGGAGCGATTTCGAGTCAATCGGTCCAAAGACCTGGAAGCTATTGAAAAAATGGGCCACTTTTTTCTTTAAAATATTCACCAAAAATACAAATTTCACCGGAATCCGATGGGGACTGCTGTGTCTCATTCAGCGAGTAGAGGACCACATTCGTGACGAATTTCGAGTCAATCGGTCAAAAGACGACCGTAACCCTAACCCTAGCTCCATAACCCTAACCCTAACCCTAATGCCAGCCTTAAGGCAGTCTCATGAAACATTGTCTCTTTTCACTAAAATATTCACCAAAAATACAAATTTCACCGGAATCCGATGGGGACTGCTGTGTCTCGTTCAGCCAGTATAGGAGCACATTTGGGAGCGATTTCGAGTCAATCGGTCCAAAGACCTGGAAGCTATTGAAAAAATGGGCCACTTTTTTCTTTAAAATATTCACCAAAAATACAAATTTCACCGGAATCCGATGGGGACTGCTGTGTCTCATTCAGCGAGTAGAGGACCACATTCGTGACGAATTTCGAGTCAATCGGTCAAAAGACGACCGTAACCCTAACCCTAGCTCCATAACCCTAACCCTAACCCTAACCCTAATGCCAGCCTTAAGGCAGTCTCATGAAACATTGTCTCTTTTCACTAAAATATTCACCAAAAATACAAATTTCACCGGAATCCGATGGGGACTGCTGTGTCTCGTTCAGCCAGTATAGGAGCACATTTGGGAGCGATTTCGAGTCAATCGGTCCAAAGACCTGGAAGCTATTGAAAAAATGGGCCACTTTTTTCTTTAAAATATTCACCAAAAATACAAATTTCACCGGAATCCGATGGGGACTGCTGTGTCTCATTCAGCGAGTAGAGGACCACATTCGTGACGAATTTCGAGTCAATCGGTCAAAAGACGACCGTAACCCTAACCCTAGCTCCATAACCCTAACCCTAACCCTAATGCCAGCCTTAAGGCAGTCTCATGAAACATTGTCTCTTTTCACTAAAATATTCACCAAAAATACAAATTTCACCGGAATCCGATGGGGACTGCTGTGTCTCGTTCAGCCAGTATAGGAGCACATTTGGGAGCGATTTCGAGTCAATCGGTCCAAAGACCTGGAAGCTATTGAAAAAATGGGCCACTTTTTTCTTTAAAATATTCACCAAAAATACAAATTTCACCGGAATCCGATGGGGACTGCTGTGTCTCATTCAGCGAGTAGAGGACCACATTCGTGACGAATTTCGAGTCAATCGGTCAAAAGACGACCGTAACCCTAACCCTAGCTCCATAACCCTAACCCTAACCCTAACCCTAATGCCAGCCTTAAGGCAGTCTCATGAAACATTGTCTCTTTTCACTAAAATATTCACCAAAAATACAAATTTCACCGGAATCCGATGGGGACTGCTGTGTCTCGTTCAGCCAGTATAGGAGCACATTTGGGAGCGATTTCGAGTCAATCGGTCCAAAGACCTGGAAGCTATTGAAAAAATGGGCCACTTTTTTCTCTAAAATATTCACCAAAAATACAAATTTCACCGGAATCCGATGGGGACTGCTGTGTCTCGTTCAGCCAGTATAGGAGCACATTTGGGAGCGATTTCGAGTCAATCGGTCCAAAGACCTGGAAGCTATTGAAAAAATGGGCCACTTTTTTCTCTAAAATATTCACCAAAAATACAAATTTCACCGGAATCCGATGGGGACTGCTGTGTCTCGTTCAGCCAGTATAGGAGCACATTTGGGAGCGATTTCGAGTCAATCGGTCCAAAGACCTGGAAGCTATTGAAAAAATGGGCCACTTTTTTCTTTAAAATATTCACCAAAAATACAAATTTTACCGGAATCCGATGGGGACTGCTGTGTCTCATTCAGCGAGTAGAGGACCACATTCGTGACGAATTTCGAGTCAATCGGTCAAAAGACGACCGTAACCCTAACCCTAGCTCCATAACCCTAACCCTAACCCTAATGCCAGCCTTAAGGCAGTCTCATGAAACATTGTCTCTTTTCACTAAAATATTCACCAAAAATACAAATTTCACCGGAATCCGATGGGGACTGCTGTGTCTCGTTCAGCCAGTATAGGAGCACATTTGGAGCGATTTCGAGTCAATCAGTCCAAAGACCTGGAAGCTATTGAAAAAATGGGCCACTTTTTTCTCTAAAATATTCACCAAAAATACAAATTTCACCGGAATCCGATGGGGACTGCTGTGTCTCGTTCAGCCAGTATAGGAGCACATTTGGGAGCGATTTCGAGTCAATCGGTCCAAAGACCTGGAAGCTATTGAAAAAATGGGCCACTTTTTTCTTTAAAATATTCACCAAAAATACAAATTTCACCGGAATCCAATGGGGACTGCTGTGTCTCATTCAGCGAGTAGAGGACCACATTCGTGACGAATTTCGAGTCAATCGGTCAAAAGACGACCGTAACCCTAACCCTAGCTCCATAACCCTAACCCTAACCCTAACCCTAATGCCAGCCTTAAGGCAGTCTCATGAAACATTGTCTCTTTTCACTAAAATATTCACCAAAAATACAAATTTCACCGGAATCCGATGGGGACTGCTGTGTCTCGTTCAGCCAGTATAGGAGCACATTTGGGAGCGATTTCGAGTCAATCGGTCCAAAGACCTGGAAGCTATTGAAAAAATGGGCCACTTTTTTCTCTAAAATATTCACCAAAAATACAAATTTCACCGGAATCCGATGGGGACTGCTGTGTCTCGTTCAGCAGTATAGGAGCACATTTGGGAGCGATTTCGAGTCAATCGGTCCAAAGACCTGGAAGCTATTGAAAAAATGGGCCACTTTTCTCTCTAAAATATTCACCAAAAATACAAATTTCACCGGAATCCGATGGGGACTGCTGTGTCTCGTTCAGCCAGTATAGGAGCACATTTGGGAGCGATTTCGAGTCAATCGGTCCAAAGACCTGGAAGCTATTGAAAAAATGGGCCACTTTTTTCTTTAAAATATTCACCAAAAATACAAATTTTACGGAATCCGATGGGGACTGCTGTGTCTCATTCAGCGAGTAGAGGACCACATTCGTGACGAATTTCGAGTCAATCGGTCAAAAGACGACCGTAACCCTAACCCTAGCTCCATAACCCTAACCCTAACCCTAATGCCAGCCTTAAGGCAGTCTCATGAAACATTGTCTCTTTTCACTAAAATATTCACCAAAAATACAAATTTCACCGGAATCCGATGGGGACTGCTGTGTCTCGTTCAGCCAGTATAGGAGCACATTTGGGAGCGATTTCGAGTCAATCGGTCCAAAGACCTGGAAGCTATTGAAAAAATGGGCCACTTTTTTCTCTAAAATATTCACCAAAAATACAAATTTCACCGGAATCCGATGGGGACTGCTGTGTCTCGTTCAGCCAGTATAGGAGCACATTTGGGAGCGATTTCGAGTCAATCGGTCCAAAGACCTGGAAGCTATTGAAAAAATGGGCCACTTTTTTCTTTAAAATATTCACCAAAAATACAAATTTCACCGGAATCCAATGGGGACTGCTGTGTCTCATTCAGCGAGTAGAGGACCACATTCGTGACGAATTTCGAGTCAATCGGTCAAAAGACGACCGTAACCCTAACCCTAGCTCCATAACCCTAACCCTAACCCTAACCCTAATGCCAGCCTTAAGGCAGTCTCATGAAACATTGTCTCTTTTCACTAAAATATTCACCAAAAATACAAATTTCACCGGAATCCGATGGGGACTGCTGTGTCTCGTTCAGCCAGTATAGGAGCACATTTGGGAGCGATTTCGAGTCAATCGGTCCAAAGACCTGGAAGCTATTGAAAAAATGGGCCACTTTTTTCTTTAAAATATTCACCAAAAATACAAATTTCACCGGAATCCGATGGGGACTGCTGTGTCTCATTCAGCGAGTAGAGGACCACATTCGTGACGAATTTCGAGTCAATCGGTCAAAAGACGACCGTAACCCTAACCCTAGCTCCATAACCCTAACCCTAACCCTAATGCCAGCCTTAAGGCAGTCTCATGAAACATTGTCTCTTTTCACTAAAATATTCACCAAAAATACAAATTTCACCGGAATCCGATGGGGACTGCTGTGTCTCGTTCAGCCAGTATAGGAGCACATTTGGGAGCGATTTCGAGTCAATCGGTCCAAAGACCTGGAAGCTATTGAAAAAATGGGCCACTTTTTTCTCTAAAATATTCACCAAAAATACAAATTTCACCGGAATCCGATGGGGACTGCTGTGTCTCGTTCAGCCAGTATAGGAGCACATTTGGGAGCGATTTCGAGTCAATCGGTCCAAAGACCTGGAAGCTATTGAAAAAATGGGCCACTTTTTTCTTTAAAATATTCACCAAAAATACAAATTTCACCGGAATCCGATGGGGACTGCTGTGTCTCATTCAGCGAGTAGAGGACCACATTCGTGACGAATTTCGAGTCAATCGGTCAAAAGACGACCGTAACCCTAACCCTAGCTCCATAACCCTAACCCTAACCCTAACCCTAATGCCAGCCTTAAGGCAGTCTCATGAAACATTGTCTCTTTTCACTAAAATATTCACCAAAAATACAAATTTCACCGGAATCCGATGGGGACTGCTGTGTCTCGTTCAGCCAGTATAGGAGCACATTTGGGAGCGATTTCGAGTCAATCGGTCCAAAGACCTGGAAGCTATTGAAAAAATGGGCCACTTTTTTCTCTAAAATATTCACCAAAAATACAAATTTCACCGGAATCCGATGGGGACTGCTGTGTCTCGTTCAGCCAGTATAGGAGCACATTTGGGAGCGATTTCGAGTCAATCGGTCCAAAGACCTGGAAGCTATTGAAAAAATGGGCCACTTTTTTCTTTAAAATATTCACCAAAAATACAAATTTCACCGGAATCCGATGGGGACTGCTGTGTCTCATTCAGCGAGTAGAGGACCACATTCGTGACGAATTTCGAGTCAATCGGTCAAAAGACGACCGTAACCCTAACCCTAGCTCCATAACCCTAACCCTAACCCTAATGCCAGCCTTAAGGCAGTCTCATGAAACATTGTCTCTTTTCACTAAAATATTCACCAAAAATACAAATTTCACCGGAATCCGATGGGGACTGCTGTGTCTCGTTCAGCCAGTATAGGAGCACATTTGGGAGCGATTTCGAGTCAATCGGTCCAAAGACCTGGAAGCTATTGAAAAAATGGGCCACTTTTTTCTTTAAAATATTCACCAAAAATACAAATTTCACCGGAATCCAATGGGGACTGCTGTGTCTCATTCAGCGAGTAGAGGACCACATTCGTGACGAATTTCGAGTCAATCGGTCAAAAGACGACCGTAACCCTAACCCTAGCTCCATAACCCTAACCCTAACCCTAACCCTAATGCCAGCCTTAAGGCAGTCTCATGAAACATTGTCTCTTTTCACTAAAATATTCACCAAAAATACAAATTTCACCGGAATCCGATGGGGACTGCTGTGTCTCGTTCAGCCAGTATAGGAGCACATTTGGGAGCGATTTCGAGTCAATCGGTCCAAAGACCTGGAAGCTATTGAAAAAATGGGCCACTTTTTTCTTTAAAATATTCACCAAAAATACAAATTTCACCGGAATCCGATGGGGACTGCTGTGTCTCATTCAGCGAGTAGAGGACCACATTCGTGACGAATTTCGAGTCAATCGGTCAAAAGACGACCGTAACCCTAACCCTAGCTCCATAACCCTAACCCTAACCCTAATGCCAGCCTTAAGGCAGTCTCATGAAACATTGTCTCTTTTCACTAAAATATTCACCAAAAATACAAATTTCACCGGAATCCGATGGGGACTGCTGTGTCTCGTTCAGCCAGTATAGGAGCACATTTGGGAGCGATTTCGAGTCAATCGGTCCAAAGACCTGGAAGCTATTGAAAAAATGGGCCACTTTTTTCTCTAAAATATTCACCAAAAATACAAATTTCACCGGAATCCGATGGGGACTGCTGTGTCTCGTTCAGCCAGTATAGGAGCACATTTGGGAGCGATTTCGAGTCAATCGGTCCAAAGACCTGGAAGCTATTGAAAAAATGGGCCACTTTTTTCTTTAAAATATTCACCAAAAATACAAATTTCACCGGAATCCAATGGGGACTGCTGTGTCTCATTCAGCGAGTAGAGGACCACATTCGTGACGAATTTCGAGTCAATCGCTCAAAAGACGACCGTAACCCTAACCCTAGCTCCATAACCCTAACCCTAACCCTAACCCTAATGCCAGCCTTAAGGCAGTCTCATGAAACATTGTCTCTTTTCACTAAAATATTCACCAAAAATACAAATTTCACCGGAATCCGATGGGGACTGCTGTGTCTCGTTCAGCCAGTATAGGAGCACATTTGGGAGCGATTTCGAGTCAATCGGTCCAAAGACCTGGAAGCTATTGAAAAAATGGGCCACTTTTTTCTCTAAAATATTCACCAAAAATACAAATTTCACCGGAATCCGATGGGGACTGCTGTGTCTCGTTCAGCCAGTATAGGAGCACATTTGGGAGCGATTTCGAGTCAATCGGTCCAAAGACCTGGAAGCTATTGAAAAAATGGGCCACTTTTTTCTTTAAAATATTCACCAAAAATACAAATTTCACCGGAATCCGATGGGGACTGCTGTGTCTCATTCAGCGAGTAGAGGACCACATTCGTGACGAATTTCGAGTCAATCGGTCAAAAGACGACCGTAACCCTAACCCTAGCTCCATAACCCTAACCCTAACCCTAATGCCAGCCTTAAGGCAGTCTCATGAAACATTGTCTCTTTTCACTAAAATATTCACCAAAAATACAAATTTCACCGGAATCCGATGGGGACTGCTGTGTCTCGTTGAGCCAGTATAGGAGCACATTTGGGAGCGATTTCGAGTCAATCGGTCCAAAGACCTGGAAGCTATTGAAAAAATGGGCCACTTTTTTCTCTAAAATATTCACCAAAAATACAAATTTCACCGGAATCCGATGGGGACTGCTGTGTCTCGTTCAGCCAGTATAGGAGCACATTTGGGAGCGATTTCGAGTCAATCGGTCCAAAGACCTGGAAGCTATTGAAAAAATGGGCCACTTTTTTCTTTAAAATATTCACCAAAAATACAAATTTCACCGGAATCCGATGGGGACTGCTGTGTCTCATTCAGCGAGTAGAGGACCACATTCGTGACGAATTTCGAGTCAATCGGTCAAAAGACGACCGTAACCCTAACCCTAGCTCCATAACCCTAACCCTAACCCTAACCCTAATGCCAGCCTTAAGGCAGTCTCATGAAACATTGTCTCTTTTCACTAAAATATTCACCAAAAATACAAATTTCACCGGAATCCGATGGGGACTGCTGTGTCTCGTTCAGCCAGTATAGGAGCACATTTGGGAGCGATTTCGAGTCAATCGGTCCAAAGACCTGGAAGCTATTGAAAAAATGGGCCACTTTTTTCTTTAAAATATTCACCAAAAATACAAATTTCACCGGAATCCAATGGGGACTGCTGTGTCTCATTCAGCGAGTAGAGGACCACATTCGTGACGAATTTCGAGTCAATCGGTCAAAAGACGACCGTAACCCTAACCCTAGCTCCATAACCCTAACCCTAACCCTAATGCCAGCCTTAAGGCAGTCTCATGAAACATTGTCTCATTTCACTAAAATATTCACCAAAAATACAAATTTCACCGGAATCCGATGGGGACTGCTGTGTCTCGTTCAGCCAGTATAGGAGCACATTTGGGAGCGATTTCGAGTCAATCAGTCCAAAGACCTGGAAGCTATTGAAAAAATGGGCCACTTTTTTCTTTAAAATATTCACCAAAAATACAAATTTCACCGGAATCCGATGGGGACTGCTGTGTCTCATTCAGCGAGTAGAGGACCACATTCCTGACGAATTTCGAGTCAATCGGTCAAAAGACGACCGTAACCCTAACCCTAGCTCCATAACCCTAACCCTAACCCTAACCCTAATGCCAGCCTTAAGGCAGTCTCATGAAACATTGTCTCTTTTCACTAAAATATTCACCAAAAATACAAATTTCACCGGAATCCGATGGGGACTGCTGTGTCTCGTTCAGCCAGTATAGGAGCACATTTGGGAGCGATTTCGAGTCAATCGGTCCAAAGACCTGGAAGCTATTGAAAAAATGGGCCACTTTTTTCTTTAAAATATTCACCAAAAATACAAATTTCACTGGAATCCAATGGGGACTGCTGTGTCTCATTCAGCGAGTAGAGGACCACATTCGTGACGAATTTCGAGTCAATCGGTCAAAAGACGACCGTAACCCTAACCCTAGCTCCATAACCCTAACCCTAACCCTAACCCTAATGCCAGCCTTAAGGCAGTCTCATGAAACATTGTCTCTTTTCACTAAAATATTCACCAAAAATACAAATTTCACCGGAATCCGATGGGGACTGCTGTGTCTCGTTCAGCCAGTATAGGAGCACATTTGGGAGCGATTTCGAGTCAATCGGTCCAAAGACCTGGAAGCTATTGAAAAAATGGGCCACTTTTTTCTCTAAAATATTCACCAAAAATACAAATTTCACCGGAATCCGATGGGGACTGCTGTGTCTCGTTCAGCCAGTATAGGAGCACATTTGGGAGCGATTTCGAGTCAATCGGTCCAAAGACCTGGAAGCTATTGAAAAAATGGGCCACTTTTTTCTTTAAAATATTCACCAAAAATACAAATTTCACCGGAATCCGATGGGGACTGCTGTGTCTCATTCAGCGAGTAGAGGACCACATTCGTGACGAATTTCGAGTCAATCGGTCAAAAGACGACCGTAACCCTAACCCTAGCTCCATAACCCTAACCCTAACCCTAACCCTAATGCCAGCCTTAAGGCAGTCTCATGAAACATTGTCTCTTTTCACTAAAATATTCACCAAAAATACAAATTTCACCGGAATCCGATGGGGACTGCTGTGTCTCGTTCAGCCAGTATAGGAGCACATTTGGGAGCGATTTCGAGTCAATCGGTCCAAAGACCTGGAAGCTATTGAAAAAATGGGCCACTTTTTTCTCTAAAATATTCACCAAAAATACAAATTTCACCGGAATCCGATGGGGACTGCTGTGTCTCGTTCAGCCAGTATAGGAGCACATTTGGGAGCGATTTCGAGTCAATCGGTCCAAAGACCTGGAAGCTATTGAAAAAATGGGCCACGTTTTTCTTTAAAATATTCACCAAAAATACAAATTTCACCGGAATCCAATGGGGACTGCTGTGTCTCATTCAGCGAGTAGAGGACCACATTCGTGACGAATTTCGAGTCAATCGGTCAAAAGACGACCGTAACCCTAACCCTAGCTCCATAACCCTAACCCTAACCCTAACCCTAATGCCAGCCTTAAGGCAGTCTCATGAAACATTGTCTCTTTTCACTAAAATATTCACCAAAAATACAAATTTCACCGGAATCCGATGGGGACTGCTGTGTCTCGTTCAGCCAGTATAGGAGCACATTTGGGAGCGATTTCGAGTCAATCGGTCCAAAGACCTGGAAGCTATTGAAAAAATGGGCCACTTTTTTCTCTAAAATATTCACCAAAAATACAAATTTCACCGGAATCCGATGGGGACTGCTGTGTCTCGTTCAGCCAGTATAGGAGCACATTTGGGAGCGATTTCGAGTCAATCGGTCCAAAGACCTGGAAGCTATTGAAAAAATGGGCCACTTTTTTCTTTAAAATATTCACCAAAAATACAAATTTCACCGGAATCCGATGGGGACTGCTGTGTCTCATTCAGCGAGTAGAGGACCACATTCGTGACGAATTTCGAGTCAATCGGTCAAAAGACGACCGTAACCCTAACCCTAGCTCCATAACCCTAACCCTAACCCTAACCCTAATGCCAGCCTTAAGGCAGTCTCATGAAACATTGTCTCTTTTCACTAAAATATTCACCAAAAATACAAATTTCACCGGAATCCGATGGGGACTGCTGTGTCTCGTTCAGCCAGTATAGGAGCACATTTGGGAGCGATTTCGAGTCAATCGGTCCAAAGACCTGGAAGCTATTGAAAAAATGGGCCACTTTTTTCTCTAAAATATTCACCAAAAATACAAATTTCACCGGAATCCGATGGGGACTGCTGTGTCTCGTTCAGCCAGTATAGGAGCACATTTGGGAGCGATTTCGAGTCAATCGGTCCAAAGACCTGGAAGCTATTGAAAAAATGGGCCACTTTTTTCTCTAAAATATTCACCAAAAATACAAATTTCACCGGAATCCGATGGGGACTGCTGTGTCTCGTTCAGCCAGTATAGGAGCACATTTGGGAGCGATTTCGAGTCAATCGGTCCAAAGACCTGGAAGCTATTGAAAAAATGGGCCACTTTTTTCTTTAAAATATTCACCAAAAATACAAATTTCACCGGAATCCAATGGGGACTGCTGTGTCTCATTCAGCGAGTAGAGGACCACATTCGTGACGAATTTCGAGTCAATCGGTCAAAAGACGACCGTAACCCTAACCCTAGCTCCATAACCCTAACCCTAACCCTAACCCTAATGCCAGCCTTAAGGCAGTCTCATGAAACATTGTCTCTTTTCACTAAAATATTCACCAAAAATACAAATTTCACCGGAATCCGATGGGGACTGCTGTGTCTCATTCAGCGAGTAGAGGACCACATTCGTGACGAATTTCGAGTCAATCGGTCAAAAGACGACCGTAACCCTAACCCTAGCTCCATAACCCTAACCCTAACCCTAATGCCAGCCTTAAGGCAGTCTCATGAAACATTGTCTCTTTTCACTAAAATATTCACCAAAAATACAAATTTCACCGGAATCCGATGGGGACTGCTGTGTCTCGTTCAGCCAGTATAGGAGCACATTTGGGAGCGATTTCGAGTCAATCGGTCCAAAGACCTGGAAGCTATTGAAAAAATGGGCCACTTTTTTCTTTAAAATATTCACCAAAAATACAAATTTCACCGGAATCCAATGGGGACTGCTGTGTCTCATTCAGCGAGTAGAGGACCACATTCGTGACGAATTTCGAGTCAATCGGTCAAAAGACGACCGTAACCCTAACCCTAGCTCCATAACCCTAACCCTAACCCTAACCCTAATGCCAGCCTTAAGGCAGTCTCATGAAACATTGTCTCTTTTCACTAAAATATTCACCAAAAATACAAATTTCACCGGAATCCGATGGGGACTGCTGTGTCTCGTTCAGCCAGTATAGGAGCACATTTGGGAGCGATTTCGAGTCAATCGGTCCAAAGACCTGGAAGCTATTGAAAAAATGGGCCACTTTTTTCTCTAAAATATTCACCAAAAATACAAATTTCACCGGAATCCGATGGGAACTGCTGTGTCTCGTTCAGCCAGTATCGGAGCACATTTGGGAGCGATTTTGAGTCAATCGGTCCAAAGACCTGGAAGCTATTGAAAAAATGGGCCACTTTTTTCTTTAAAATATTCACCAAAAATACAAATTTCACCGGAATCCGATGGGGACTGCTGTGTCTCATTCAGCGAGTAGAGGACCACATTCATGACGAATTTCGAGTCAATCGGTCAAAAGACGACCGTAACCCTAACCCTAGCTCCATAACCCTAACCCTAACCCTAACCCTAATGCCAGCCTTAAGGCAGTCTCATGAAACATTGTCTCTTTTCACTAAAATATTCACCAAAAATACAAATTTCACCGGAATCCGATGGGGACTGCTGTGTCTCGTTCAGCCAGTATAGGAGCACATTTGGGAGCGATTTCGAGTCAATCGGTCCAAAGACCTGGAAGCTATTGAAAAAATGGGCCACTTTTTTCTTTAAAATATTCACCAAAAATACAAATTTCACCGGAATCCGATGGGGACTGCTGTGTCTCGTTCAGCCAGTATAGGAGCACATTTGGGAGCGATTTCGAGTCAATCGGTCCAAAGACCTGGAAGCTATTGAAAAAATGGGCCACTTTTTTCTTTAAAATATTCACCAAAAATACAAATTTCACCGGAATCCAATGGGGACTGCTGTGTCTCATTCAGCGAGTAGAGGACCACATTCGTGACGAATTTCGAGTCAATCGGTCAAAAGACGACCGTAACCCTAACCCTAGCTCCATAACCCTAACCCTAACCCTAACCCTAATGCCAGCCTTAAGGCAGTCTCATGAAACATTGTCTCTTTTCACTAAAATATTCACCAAAAATACAAATTTCACCGGAATCCGATGGGGACTGCTGTGTCTCGTTCAGCCAGTATAGGAGCACATTTGGGAGCGATTTCGAGTCAATCGGTCCAAAGACCTGGAAGCTATTGAAAAAATGGGCCACTTTTTTCTTTAAAATATTCACCAAAAATACAAATTTCACCGGAATCCGATGGGGACTGCTGTGTCTCGTTCAGCCAGTATAGGAGCACATTTGGGAGCGATTTCGAGTCAATCGGTCCAAAGACCTGGAAGCTATTGAAAAAATGGGCCACTTTTTTCTTTAAAATATTCACCAAAAATACAAATTTCACCGGAATCCAATGGGGACTGCTGTGTCTCATTCAGCGAGTAGAGGACCACATTCGTGACGAATTTCGAGTCAATCGGTCAAAAGACGACCGTAACCCTAACCCTAGCTCCATAACCCTAACCCTAACCCTAACCCTAATGCCAGCCTTAAGGCAGTCTCATGAAACATTGTCTCTTTTCACTAAAATATTCACCAAAAATACAAATTTCACCGGAATCCGATGGGGACTGCTGTGTCTCGTTCAGCCAGTATAGGAGCACATTTGGGAGCGATTTCGAGTCAATCGGTCCAAAGACCTGGAAGCTATTGAAAAAATGGACCACTTTTTTCTTTAAAATATTCACCAAAAATACAAATTTCACCGGAATCCGATGGGCACTGCTGTGTCTCATTCAGCGAGTAGAGGACCACATTCGTGACGAATTTCGAGTCAATCGGTCAAAAGACGACCGTAACCCTAACCCTAGCTCCATAACCCTAACCCTAACCCTAACCCTAATGCCAGCCTTAAGGCAGTCTCATGAAACATTGTCTCTTTTCACTAAAATATTCACCAAAAATACAAATTTCACCGGAATCCGATGGGGACTGCTGTGTCTCGTTCAGCCAGTATAGGAGCACATTTGGGAGCGATTTCGAGTCAATCGGTCCAAAGACCTGGAAGCTATTGAAAAAATGGGCCACTTTTTTCTCTAAAATATTCACCAAAAATACAAATTTCACCGGAATCCGATGGGGACTGCTGTGTCTCGTTCAGCCAGTATAGGAGCACATTTGGGAGCGATTTCGAGTCAATCGGTCCAAAGACCTGGAAGCTATTGAAAAAATGGGCCAGTTTTTTCTCTAAAATATTCACCAAAAATACAAATTTCACTGGAATCCGATGGGGACTGCTGTGTCTCGTTCAGCCAGTATAGGAGCACATTTGGGAGCGATTTCGAGTCAATCGGTCCAAAGACCTGGAAGCTATTGAAAAAATGGGCCACTTTTTTCTTTAAAATATTCACCAAAAATACAAATTTCACCGGAATCCAATGGGAACTGCTGTCCCTCGTTCAGCGAGTAGAGGACCACATTCGTGACGAATTTCGAGTCAATCGGTCAAAAGACGACCGTAACCCTAACCCTAGCTCCATAACCCTAACCCTAACCCTAACCCTAATGCCAGCCTTAAGGCAGTCTCATGAAACATTGTCTCTTTTCACTAAAATATTCACCAAAAATACAAATTTCACCGGAATCCGATGGGGACTGCTGTGTCTCGTTCAGCCAGTATAGGAGCACATTTGGGAGCGATTTCGAGTCAATCGGTCCAAAGACCTGGAAGCTATTGAAAAAATGGGCCACTTTTTTCTTTAAAATATTCACCAAAAATACAAATTTCACCGGAATCCAATGGGAACTGCTGTCCCTCGTTCAGCGAGTAGAGGACCACATTCGTGACGAATTTCGAGTCAATCGGTCAAAAGACGACAGTAACCCTAACCCTAGCTCCATAACCCTAACCCGAACCCTAACCCTAACCCTAATGCCAGCCTTAAGGCAGTCTAATGAAACATTGTCTCTTTTCACTAAAATATTCACCAAAAATACAAATGTCACCGGAATCCGATGGGGACTGCTGTGTCTCATTCAGCCAGTATAGGAGCACATTTGGGAGCGATTTCGAGTCAATCGGTCCAAAGACCTGGAAGCTATTGAAAAAATGGGCCACTTTTTTCTCTAAAATATTCACCAAAAATACAAATTTCACCGGAATCCGATGGGGACTGCTGTGTCTCGTTCAGCCAGTATAGGAGCACATTTGGGAGCGATTTAGAGTCAATCGGTCCAAAGACCTGTAAGCTATTGAAAAAATGGGCCACTTTTTTCTTTAAAATATTCACCAAAAATACAAATTTCACCGGAATCCGATGGGGACTGCTGTGTCTCATTCAGCGAGTAGAGGACCACATTCGTGACGAATTTCGAGTCAATCGGTCAAAAGACGACCGTAACCCTAACCCTAGCTCCATAATCCTAACCCTAACCCCAGCCTTAAGCCAGTCTCCTGAAACATTGTCTCTTTTCACTAAAATATTCGCCAAAAATACAAAAAAAAATACTGCTGTGTCTCGTTCAGCCGGTATAGGACCACATTTGGGAGCGATTTCGAGTCAATCGGTCCAAAGACCTGGAAGCTATTGAAAAAATGGCCCGAGATTTTCATGAAAAATGGCCACATTTTTCTTTAAAATATTCGCCAAAAATACAAATTCCACCCGAATCCAATGGGAACTGCTGTGTCTCGTTCAGCCGGTATAGGACCACATTTGGGCGCGATTTCGAGTCAATCGGTCCAAAGACCTGGAAGCTATTGAAAAAATGGGCCACTTTTTTCTTTAAAATATTCACCAAAAATACAAATTTTACCGGAATCCGATGGGGACTGCTGTGTCTCATTCAGCGAGTAGAGGACCACATTCGTGACGAATTTCGAGTCAATCGGTCAAAAGACGACCGTAACCCTAACCCTAGCTCCATAACCCTAACCCTAACCCTAACCCTAATGCCAGCCTTAAGGCAGTCTCATGAAACATTGTCTCTTTTCACTAAAATATTCACCAAAAATACAAATTTCACCGGAATCCGATGGGGACTGCTGTGTCTCGTTCAGCCAGTATAGGAGCACATTTGGGAGCGATTTCGAGTCAATCGGTCCAAAGACCTGGAAGCTATTGAAAAAATGGGCCACTTTTTTCTCTAAAATATTCACCAAAAATACAAATTTCACCGGAATCCGATGGGGACTGCTGTGTCTCGTTCAGCCAGTATAGGAGCACATTTGGGAGCGATTTCGAGTCAATCGGTCCAAAGACCTGGAAGCTATTGAAAAAATGGGCCACTTTTTTCTTTAAAATATTCACCAAAAATACAAATTTCACCGGAATCCGATGGGGACTGCTGTGTCTCATTCAGCGAGTAGAGGACCACATTCGTGACGAATTTCGAGTCAATCGGTCAAAAGACGACCGTAACCCTAACCCTAGCTCCATAACCCTAACCCTAACCCTAACCCTAATGCCAGCCTTAACCCTCTAGGCGCCAAAGTCGCATTATTGCGACAGGCAACATTGCTCATTAAAACAGCCTGTATCTTTAAATCTACTGCCTTGTGCTGTTACTGCTTGCTACCACTAGATAGCCAATAGATTCAGCTTCAATCCTGACGTCATTTGGGGGTGTGTTTCTATGCAAAATACCTGAGAAAAAAAAGTTTGAAACCCGACACCGGCTGTCGGAGCGGCAGCGGCTAAGCGGGCAGAGTGGGAGAGGAGAGAGCCGCGGAGCGGTGGCGGAAGTGTGCTGGACAGATCGAGAGACAGATAGCGATTTTTGTAATAAAAAACAAAATGCCCAAAAGACTTTACAGTGCGGATGAGGTGCTTGCACAGATCTTTGCTGATCGTGATTCAGAAGGGGATGATTTGCCCTCTGATGACGATCGCTCGTCAGAGACGAGTGACTGACGATGCTGCAGCTGCGCACACTGTCACACAAGCAGCACACGCTGATCACGGAGAGAGTTTTCTTTTCTTTTTACAAGTTAGATTAGGACATTTACTCCTATCAGATTCCTGTTCATTTACTCTGAGGATGAGAGGATGAAAAAAAAAAAATCTACTGTGTAAATATGTTCAGAATTCCGTTTTACTGACTTTTACCTGGTGACATACAAATTAGATTAGTAAATTTACTCCAATCAAACTCCTGTTCCTTTATTTTGAGGATGAGATGACAATATAAATATTTTTTTTTCTGTGTAAATATGTTCAAAAATCAGTTTTACTGAAAGTTACTTTCAGTCACCTGGTGACGTCACAATATGCAAATTAGATGATTAAATTTACTCCCATCACAAACTTTAGGTCATTATGAATATTTTTCTCATTTACACTATGAATTTATCTCTCACCACTTCCAAGCTACAGCCTTTTGAAATCTTACAATCCAAACGGAATATTTTCCTAAATAAACTCTGGCGCCTAGAGGGTTAAGGCAGTCTCATGAAACATTGTCTCTTTTCACTAAAATATTCACCAAAAATACAAATTTCACCGGAATCCGATGGGGACTGCTGTGTCTCGTTCAGCCAGTATAGGAGCACATTTGGGAGCGATTTCGAGTCAATCGGTCCAAAGACCTGGAAGCTATTGAAAAAATGGGCCACTTTTTTCTTTAAAATATTCACCAAAAATACAAATTTCACCAGAATCTGATGGGGACTGCTGTGTCTCATTCAGCGAGTAGAGGACCACATTCGTGACGAATTTCGAGTCAATCGGTCAAAAGACGACCGTAACCCTAACCCTAGCTCCATAACCCTAACCCTAACCCTAACCCTAATGCCAGCCTTAAGGCAGTCTCATGAAACATTGTCTCTTTTCACTAAAATATTCACCAAAAATACCAATTTCACCGGAATCCGATGGGGACTGCTGTGTCTCGTTCAGCCAGTATAGGAGCACATTTGGGAGCGATTTCGAGTCAATCGGTCCAAAGACCTGGAAGCTATTGAAAAAATGGGCCACTTTTTTCTTTAAAATATTCACCAAAAATACAAATTTCACCGGAATCCGATGGGGACTGCTGTGTCTCGTTCAGCCAGTATAGGAGCACATTTGGGAGCGATTTCGAGTCAATCGGTCCAAAGACCTGGAAGCTATTGAAAAAATGGGCCACTTTTTTCTTTAAAATATTCACCAAAAATACAAATTTCACCGGAATCCGATGGGGACTGCTGTGTCTCATTCAGCGAGTAGAGGACCACATTCGTGACGAATTTCGAGTCAATCGGTCAAAAGACGACCGTAACCCTAACCCTAGCTCCATAACCCTAACCCTAACCCTAACCCTAATGCCAGCCTTAAGGCAGTCTCATGAAACATTGTCTCTTTTCACTAAAATATTCACCAAAAATACAAATTTCACCGGAATCCGATGGGGACTGCTGTGTCTCGTTCAGCCAGTATAGGAGCACATTTGGGAGCGATTTCGAGTCAATCGGTCCAAAGACCTGGAAGCTATTGAAAAAATGGGCCACTTTTTTCTCTAAAATATTCACCAAAAATACAACTTTCACCGGAATCCGATGGGGACTGCTGTGTCTCGTTCAGCCAGTATAGGAGCACATTTGGGAGCGATTTCGAGTCAATCGGTCCAAAGACCTGGAAGCTATTGAAAAAATGGGCCACTTTTTTCTTTAAAATATTCACCAAAAATACAAATTTCACCGGAATCCGATGGGGACTGCTGTGTCTCATTCAGCGAGTAGAGGACCACATTCGTGACGAATTTCGAGTCAATCGGTCAAAAGACGACCGTAACCCTAACCCTAGCTCCATAACCCTAACCCTAACCCTAACCCTAATGCCAGCCTTAAGGCAGTCTCATGAAACATTGTCTCTTTTCACTAAAATATTCACCAAAAATACAAATTTCACCGGAATCCGATGGGGACTGCTGTGTCTTGTTCAGCCAGTATAGGAGCACATTTGGGAGCGATTTCGAGTCAATCGGTCCAAAGACCTGGAAGCTATTGAAAAAATGGGCCACTTTTTTCTTTAAAATATTCACCAAAAATACAAATTTCACCAGAATCTGATGGGGACTGCTGTGTCTCATTCAGCGAGTAGAGGACCACATTCGTGACGAATTTCGAGTCAATCGGTCAAAAGACGACCGTAACCCTAACCCTAGCCACATAACCCTAACCCTAACCCTAACCCTAACCCCAGCCTTGAGCCAGTCTCCTGAAACATTGTCCCTTTTCACTAAAATATTTGCCAAAAATACAAATTCCACCCGAATCTAATGGGAACTGCTGTGCCTCGTTCAGCCAGTAGAGGAGCACATTCGTGGCGAATTTCGAGTCAATCGGTCAAAAGACAACCCTAACCCTAACCCTAGCCACATAACCCTAACCCTAGCCCCAGCCTTAAGCCAGTCTCCTGAAACATTGTCCCTTTTCACTAAAATATTCGCCAAAAATACAAATTCCACCGGAATACGATGGGGACTGCTGTGTCTCGTTCAGCCAGTATAGGACCACATTTGGGAGCGATTTCGAGTCAATCGGTCCAAAGACCTGGAAGCTATTGAAAAAATGGCTTGAGGTTTTCATGAAAAATGGCCACATTTTTCTTTAAAATATTCGCCAAAAATACAAATTCCACCCGAATCCAATGGGAACTGCTGTGTCTCGTTCAGCCAGTATAGGACCACATTTGGGAGCGATTTCGAGTCAATCGGTCCAAAGACCTGGAAGCTATTGAAAAAATGGGCCACTTTTTTCTTTAAAATATTCACCAAAAATACAAATTTCACCAGAATCTGATGGGGACTGCTGTGTCTCATTCAGCGAGTAGAGGACCACATTCGTGACGAATTTCGAGTCAATCGGTCAAAAGACGACCGTAACCCTAACCCTAGCCACATAACCCTAACCCTAACCCTAACCCTAACCCCAGCCTTGAGCCAGTCTCCTGAAACATTGTCCCTTTTCACTAAAATATTTGCCAAAAATACAAATTCCACCCGAATCTAATGGGAACTGCTGTGCCTCGTTCAGCCAGTAGAGGAGCACATTCGTGGCGAATTTCGAGTCAATCGGTCAAAAGACAACCGTAACCCTAACCCTAGCCACATAACCCTAACCCTAGCCCCAGCCTTAAGCCAGTCTCCTGAAACATTGTCCCTTTTCACTAAAATATTCGCCAAAAATACAAATTCCACCGGAATCCGATGGGGACTGCTGTGTCTCGTTCAGCCAGTATAGGACCACATTTGGGAGCGATTTCGAGTCAATCGGTCCAAAGACCTGGAAGCTATTGAAAAAATGGCTTGAGGTTTTCATGAAAAATGGCCACATTTTTCTTTAAAATATTCGCCAAAAATACAAATTCCACCCGAATCCAATGGGAACTGCTGTGTCTCGTTCAGCCAGTATAGGACCACATTTGGGAGCGATTTCGAGTCAATCGGTCCAAAGACCTGGAAGCTATTGAAAAAATGGCTTGAGGTTTTCATGAAAAATGGCCACATTTTTCTTTAAAATATTAGCCAAAAATACAAATTCCACCCGAATCCAATGGGAACTGCTGTGTCTCGTTCAGCCGGAATAGGACCACATTTGGGAGCGATTTTGAGTCAATCAGTCCAAAGACCTGGAAGCTATTGAAAAAATGGCCCGAGGTTTTCATGAAAAATGGCCACTTTTTTCTTTAAATATTCACCAAAAATACAAATTCCACCGGAATCCAATGGGAACTGCTGTGCCTCGTTCAGCCAGTAGAGGAGCACATTCGTGGCAAATTTCGAGTCAATCGGTCAAAAGACGACCGTAACCCTAACCCTAGCCACATAACCCTAACCCTAGCCCGATAACCCTAACCCTAACCCTAACCCCAGCCTTGAGCCAGTCTCCTGAAACATTGTCCCTTTTTACTAAAATATTTGCCAAAAATACAAATTCCACCCGAATCCAATGGGAACTGCTGTGTCTCGTTCAGCCAGTATAGGAGCACATTTTGGAGCGATTTCGAGTCAATCGGTCCAAAGACCTGGAAGCTATTGAAAAAATGGCCCGAGGTTTTCATGAAAAATGGCCACTTTTTTCTTTAAATATTCACCAAAAATACAAATCCACCGGAATCCAATGGGAACTGCTGTGTCTCATTCAGCGAGTAGAGGACCACATTCATGGCGAATTTCGAGTAAATCGGTCAAAAGACGACCGTAACCCTAACCCTAGCCCCATAACCCTAACCCTAACCCTAACCCCAGCCTTAAGCCAGTCTCCTGAAACATTGTCCCTTTTCACTAAAATATTCGCCAAAAATACAAACCTGGGAGCTATTGAAAAAATCGGGTGGTGTATTCATGAAAAATGGCGACTTTTCTTTAAAATATTCATGAAAAATACAAACACCACTGGAATCCAATAAAAACGGCTGTGTCTCGTTCAGCCAGTATAGGAGCACATTTGGGAGCGATTTTGAGTCAATCGGTCAAACGACCTGGGAGCTATTGAAAAAATCGGGTGGTGTATTCATGAAAAATGGCGACTTTTCTTTAAAATATTCATGAAAAATACAAACACCACTGGAATCCAATAAAAACTGCTGTGTCTCATTCCACCAGTATAGAATGACATTTGTGATTGATTTCGAGTCAATCGGTCAAATGACCTGGAAGCTACTGAAAAAACCTTGGGGTGTATTCACCATATTTTAAAGAAAAATCCTCATTTTTAGTGAATACACACCCAGTTATTTTCAATAGCTTACAGGTCATTTGAGCCATCAACTCAAAATCAATGGCAAAATGTCTTGTTATACTGGTAGAATGAGACTCGCTTCTTTTTATTGGATTTTAGTGGAAAAATATCCAGTGGTGTCACACTTCCAAATGTTCTAATGCAGACTCGAACTGCAGTTGATCATTGGGCAGCTTCGTAGTTTGTAACTCCTATAGTTTCCAACAATTCTGAACAGTAATATTATACAGTTAGAAAAAAAAAGACATTTCTCTGGGTAGGCTGTACACACTACACTGACACATCATTTTATATTCATGATCATTTCATTTCATCATTAATTCTTTGAAATATCTGCTTTTTATTTATGTCTATCAATTCCACTGTCCTAAAATCTCTTTCCAACTACATATATGCTCAAAAAGGACTGCAAATTAGCCACTGATTGAAATCCTATATATAGACACCACACTGTATTGGTTACATTTTATTTCGATATAACAATAGCTACATGTCAAGTAAATCAAAAACAAAGTAAAAATAATGAGTAAACCTCTACGCAACAGCTGATGTGCATGTGTGCTGCACCGTCACCTTAAACCACCTACACCGAGAGCTCAATTACATTTTTTTTATTGCAGGACAGAGATAGGTGACTGCATCACCCCATGTTGATGTGCAGTTGTTCCCCACCTCCACAACAGACATTGTCTGCTTGCCTTCCAATCTGCCGACCCCCAAAAATGCTCAATCACCTCCCACCGCCTTGTTCAGCCCGTGACAGGATATACTGATAGCCTGCTCGCCTTCCGTTCACACGCAGGATGATAATTCCACCTGCGCCTGCATGCCTCCAAATTGATTCGTCCCTCGCTGCCCGTCCCTTTGGTACAGCTTGGCTGTATGATTGAGGTGCTCCCTAATGAATTCTCAGCGGCCAGGTGCTGATATGTGTTAACTGAAGGCAGAGCGAGCCATCTATAAAACAGGAGGGTGTGAGCCTCTTTGGACAGTTAAGCAGTGCTCCTGAGGGGGACAGGCCTGGATGAAATGCAGAGGTAAATATAATTTCCACCAGCTGTTTTGTCACACACTGTCACCACTTTCACTGGCGTTATCATTTCCTGGAAATGACCCAACAAATAGTGCAAACCTTAGCTTCACCTTTGACAAGACTGCAGCATCAAATGATCATTACCGAGTGACTTTATCAAGGCCAAGCTGGATAGATGTCTGTATTAGGTGGCACAACACAAAAGGAGCCTGTTTTACATAAAGCTGACATGATGGACACAATGTCACCCTCGCTGTTCAGAATTAATGGTGAAGATGAAATGAGTTGTCTGTCTGGGAACATGCCACGCAGGAGATGGCTGCCATTAAGATGAGAGGGCAGGAAGGCTCTTTCCTGCTCATCTGTCCAACATTGTAATATGCGCTGACAAGTTTATTGCTGTGTCTCATCCTTGAACGAGCCGCAATTACCGTGGCAAGTGCTGATAGTCAGTAGGGCCATGCCAAAGGAAGTTTATCATAAAAGGGGGCAGATTCTAAGAACGAGTCGACGAATTAATTTTCGGATGTCTGTATGATTCAGAGGGTAGGAAGTGTTCAAATGGAGGTACAGAATGTGGAGGGGAAACCAGCCAAAAATATGTTTCAGGAGGCACAGCGCTATTTGAGATTCTTGCTCAAAACCCCAAATAATCAAATGAGTGTAGAGAAAATTCACCTGGCTGGTATCTGAGGCTGGCGTGTAACTGTCAATGCACACTGAGGATTTCCATCGACTTTAAACTCATTTACGGCAGGAATGGAAAATATGGATATGGATATGGATATATAGATTACAATCACTGTTACTCTTAGGGTTGCTCAATATGGATATTTTTCAGCAGATACCAATAACTGATAATTGCCTGCTTCTCATGTCCAAAACCGTTAAGTTAACCTATTATTTCATATTTTCCATTCCACAGCTCTCGTAGGATTTTTTGTGTTGAAAACACTGTTGACCACATGTGTGGCTCTTCTTATCCTTCTTTTTTTGTGTTTAATGGCAGATCGCAAACCAACTTAAGGTGCGTATCACCACCTGCTGTATCGGAGTGTGTAGATGCTGTGCCTGTCAATAACCAAATACATTTCCAGTGGTAATTTGTAATTGGTACATCTAATCCCAGCTAGTGATAAAACCTAAATCGAGGGTTAGCAAGCCCATAACCTAAGCTTAACTGGATGAGTGTAACCTTTCCTATCTGTGGGTAGTGTGTGTGGTTGACTCACCACCAGGTCACTTTTCTCGCTTGCCACTATGAGCTCATTCGGACAAGGTGGGAGCAGCTCCTTCAGTCCAGCAGGCCAGGCTCCTCTTGATGATGAATGCTCAGTTTAAAAGGGATACACAATCAGTTTTATGGTGGTGTGTGAAAACAACTACTGGCAAGTCCATTCAACTCAAACTCAACTCTGTCCGCAGCTGCAACTCCTGACAGCTAATGAAAAATAGCCCCCACCACCTCAGGTGTATCATCAGTTCTGACCCCAGTTCTTCAGCCTGCATAGACCCCGCCTACTTCTCCAAGACATTCACCTAGATTAAACCACTCAAGTAGTACAACAACAATGATGGTGGCAGATTTACCACAAAAGTTTCATTTTTGAAACCATCTTGGCCAATGGCCAATGACAACTGTCGTTAGCAGGTTTTATGAGCTGTAAATGGCTAGCTAATTAATCTAACATTATCTCTGCGAGTTGGATGAACACACCATCTCTGGCTTTAATGTTTCCAGCTGGCTCACTTTAAACTAAAGCTAAAGCTGCATGTCCACGGCAAAAAAGCTGTAATTCTCCCAAGTTGATGAGCCATACAGAAGAAATGGATATAAAGACACAGCATTGTCCTTGTACTGATGTGTACAGCTAGTTAGTATTATGAAGAGGTAAATACTGGTCTAAAATAACACTGTTTGATTGCTTAGCGTTCATGCTTGTTTGTCTTCTCAGACATGATTTCACTTTTTACATTACAAGACAAAAGGCCTTTAGGAAGAAGGACTAACTGATGCGTTTGGGAAACCTCACGCCATCTTGGGTTTGGCTGGGTTGCAGAAACAGCCTGCACACATTGGGGAAATACTACACAAACTACTTATTGATATGCTTCTTGGTCTTGAAAATAAAGCTAGATTTCTACTGTAGGTAGAATGCTAATTAGCCGGAAATACTAACAGTTGCAGCCTACATCAGAGCAGAAATACACACTGTTAATCCATTCATTACGGTCATGCTTTTGTGTTTTTGGAAATGCAAAAGAAGACGCCACCCTCCAAAGCTTGTCGGGCCTGCTGTGCCTACTAACGCTTGCTAAGTTATGACTGGATGATTGCTATTTGAGAGAGAGACTCAGCAGACTTTCATTTGAGACACACACCATTGTTATCCTCCTAATCAATCAATACAAATAAGACAGGAAAGCATTTGGTGTTTCCTGTAATGAAAGCCTCTCAGCGACTGATAGGAATACTTTGAAAGAAATAGCACCCAACAGTCTGTCTTTCGTTTCTTTCATTACCTGCACGACTAGTTTTATGCTTTTAATATCTGAAATTTGTAGACTGGAGTGTGTTGTGTATCCAGAATCTGTAATACAAGCTGAACTGAGGTGAACTGAGCTGGGCTTAACTGAACTAAAATTAACAGATTTGAACTCAGCTGAACTGAAGCTAAGTGTTCATTAAAAAGTGAAATGAACTGGACGGAGCTGAATGCAACAGAACCGAACTGAATTGACTTTGAATGGAGGAAGAGAATGAGGAGAGGACGAGACGTGCCGCAAACACAAGTATCCTTCTTATCCAGTCTGGTCACACCCTCCCTCAAATTATACTGCTTATTATCCCTGAGCGCTCTATCGCAGCCCTAAATCAGACTGAATTATGGGTCCACAGCCTCTGCCTGTGACCGAGCAACACTGCCAGGTTGTGTGACAGCCAGAGAGAACATCATCTTACCGCTTCCATCCTCTCTCTCTCTTTCTCTCAGACTGTGCCTCTTTCATCCTCTTTGTTTCTTACGGTGTGTGCCTGTGCATCTCTCACAGTCAATTTAACTTCACTTCAAACCTGCTCCCTCCCTTGATTCTCTTTATCTCTAATTTCAATTTTCTACTTCTCTGATTTCTCTCATTTTTCCTTATCTAATTCTGACCGAAAATACTGCACCCATGGATTATCTCTCTCCTGTCTTTCACACATATACAATAGCTGTCGAGTAACAGTTCTGCTCACTGAGAAACAAACTTTTTGGAAAAAAATTATCTTCAGCCCTGTTCACACAGAACAAGGATTACCAGGAGACCTCATGTGATTAACAAATTACCTTCCTAAGTCAGCACTTCATATGGGGCATTCGCACAGGATAAGTTAAGTCTGTATTTTACTTGAATTTACTGACTTTAATCACATCAGGGTTTCAGAGGCGAAGCATCTGTTCTTCAGCAGTCACATTAACAGGCTAATATAGTTTAGAGTTGTCTTGCTCACTTTCTGCATATTACAACCTTCTGTTGCTCCCAATCTTCTGTCATCACTCATTTTGAGCTCATTTTGAGCTACAATCAAATGTAATAATTGTTCAGTTGTCTGACAACAGAAAACAGATGTTAGATAAAATACAATCCCAAATCACAGAGATGCCAGTTCATACAGGACTAGTATTATCACATGACCTCTGTGTTTGATGAAATATGGTGGGTAATATGCGGTGACATTTTTACTTTACACATTACAGACATGGCAGATTGGTCATTAAAATTACAGACAATCTTTGCAATTACTATAAATTAATAGAGATTCCAAGTTAATACTACTCCCATGGAAATAGGGCCATAGACTTTATTATTTATTGAGTGGAGAGCTGAAAGGATTCAAAGATGAATTAGTTGATGACGAATGAAATCTTAAACAATAATCCATGAAGTGATTTTAAAGCTAAAATTTTCTCTTTTTGCTCTTTTTTAGCCTCCACCACTTCCTGAAGAAAATATGTGGCTCTTTGGCTGCTTAATGCTCCACTATGTCCGCCAACTAGTTCTTAACTGTGTCTGTCTGCTATTTGGTGCTGATCAGGTAATACAGGTCGGGTTTGCTTTTGAACCAGACAGTTAAACAATGAGCTGACACACGCTATAAAGCTCTGTAACGTGTAGAAGGAGCTGCAGATGTCTCTTAACACATTTTATTGTGAGAATATCAGTTAATACTACTCTAAGTATATACAAGTATCAGACACCCAGGATAAAAAGGACAGGGATCATGACCGGGGCCAAAAATAAAAAAAACTCAGAAACGGAACCAAGTGAATCAAGGACTCTGCCAATTGTCGCAAATGCAGCTGCTGGACTTAAGTTACATTTTTGGCATCATGAGCCATTAAAGTGGGTAATGCAACATTGATATACATCAAAATGCTGGACTGTCATGCATAAACAGCAATAACAAGTAAAGTTAGGTAGCCCGCTAATTAGCTATCAGAACATCAGAAAGCTAGAAGCGATTGTCCTATGGTTGTTATAAAGAAAAGGACCAAAATACATTGAAACCACAGAGTTCTCATAGAAGTCAGTTTGAAGTGTGCCTCTGAAAAAAAAAGTCAGTTTGCAGGGCCGTGTAGCCCAAACACTTTGATCTACCCCTCCATCCCAACGAGAATCAGGACACCCTACACCGAAGTGTGAACTGTCACACATTTCATACAGCAAAGAGAGATGTCAACACGACTTGGCAGTATGCCTCTACTCCTGAGGACTCTCCCTGCTGCGGTAGTACTGCATAACATCACAGAAAACACACCAGGCAAACAGTCGACCAGTGGGAGTCATCCCAGAAATAAAGACCCTCCAGGGTGTGTAGACACAGAGGTAGAGGCTGAAGTGAAGGAGGCTCTTGTCAATAGTAGCAGCTGATGTAGCAAAAGAAACACACATGTTGTTCTTTAGAGTCAGCCTTTGAAATATCATCAGAGTCAGATCATTGGTATAATAAGTATGTGTGATCATTGGAGGTAAGGTACACAGTAAAACCAGTTTGAACCTTGACATGATTTTTCTGAAGGAAACCACAAGATCAGGAACACAATAACTGAATAAATTCACTTATCCATCATTTTTTCTAAAGCTACAAAGTAACTGAGACCTTCCTTCTTGGTATAGTAAAAAACTGTATTGAGCATTCTCATTCCTTTGTGATTTCCACTGAGCCACCTTGTGTCTGAGGGCACACTACTTACTATGCACTCAGTGGCCACTTTATCCCAGTAGTATCTCGACATGCTTGAGATTTTCGCTCACAACAGTCTCTTGAGTTCACAAAGAAAGATGTGAAAAACAAATAAACACCTAGCGAGGTAAAAACACCTTGTTAATGAGAGAGGTCAGTGGAGAATGGCCACTGCTTCAAATTGACAGGAAGGGCGCCAAGTAACTCAGATAGACAGGGGATAAAACAGAGGAGAAGGCCAGTTCTTGTCAACTAAGAACAGCAAACTGAGGCGACAGGGGGCACAGGCTCAACAGCAGCTAACAGTAGAAGATCAGAAAATGTTGAGTTCAGTGTGCCCCCAAAGTCATCAGATCTTGATACAACACACCAGCTGTCGGATGTGGTGGAACGGCCGATTTGCAGCAAGACTGTGCAGCCAAAAAAACCTGCAGCGACTGCTTGATGCAGTCATGTTAACATGGACCAGAATCTCTGAGGAATGTTTCCAGCACTTTGTTGAAGCCATGCCACGAATCCAGGTCCAACCCAGGGTTAAAACGTTAACCTAAGAAAGTGGTCCCTTTGTGTACGCTCCAAGGCTACATGGACTAAAAGTGCATACTAGAGCTGCCCGATATGCATTTTTTGGGGCCCATGCCGATAGTGAGGGAAAAAAAGATATGAACTGGAGGCATGATATTTTACAGTTTAACAACAAACTTCACTGGGAATTCAATAATTATCAATGACTCCAAGCCTCTTTTTCTGCATTATGTTTTGTGAAAACAAACGTTTTCATATCTAGTGGCACATAATGGACAACATATGCTGATACCGATATATCTGTGAGAGGCTAATATCAGCCAGTGGATATATCGATCAGGCTCTGGTGCATACTGTATGAACAAAACAACAAAGCGACTGAAGTCACTAACACTAACACAAAGCCATGTATCATCAAGTGACCAGTTATTTCATTAGCGCGGTCATAAGAATTAACATTCTCGCACTCCCCTCATACAATAAATAGCACAATTTGGAAGGGTGACAATTTTTAAAGGTTTTATACATTTTCAGCTTTAGAAATTGTCCAACCTTATAAATGAGTTCTCTTACCAAAAGGAAGCTGAAATCCTGTGCAGAAGCAAGTGACCCTTTTATATCTTAAAGTTTAGATGAAGAATAAATGCAGTCTTGCTGTCTAATTAAGCGACAAAATATCTTGACATAACAAAGCAGAAATGAGAAATTTAGAATTAATCATGGAATCTCCAAGGGCCAAATCCTCTCTCGCAGTTTTGCATATTTTCGCAGTTTTCATAAATTTGACTTGCAGAAATGTTGCAGTGTATTCCCCAGCTCTGTGTAACCTGTTACATCAGGATGAATGCATGATTAGAGCTCAGCAGTTTGACTAGCAGCAGCAGGACTCCCTAATGATCTGCTTAAACTTTACTTATGCTGATTGCATTAGCATTATGTATTTCGCTCAGATTTTATTTGACTAGATCGTGGATTCCTCAGTTTGCTACCGTGTGCCTGTGTCCTTTAAAAGGGTTTTGAGAGAAAGCACTCGACAAGGTGTAAGATGATACTTTTTTCTGCAATCTCGGGTGTATGTTTTTGGAAGAGCAGAACCAATACACGATTACACTTTAAAAAACCCAACAGTTCTGTATTTTCTCGCCCAACAGTGCACCAAGAGTGACCGGTAAGATCAAAAGGTGTTAAACGGCCTGAGCCATCTTACATTTTTCCACAAGAGCAATTTCAAAGGCTTGAATCATTTTTGAAGTGCCCTCTCCATTGTCTGTATCGAGAATCTGAGTCTATCCCCTTTGGACAGAGATTTAGACTCTTAAGGGCCGGGTCTAACAAGGTAAGACATTTCTTTATCTCCCATCCCATCAAATTCTTAAAGGCTCATGGACCGGCTGATGAGCCTTCTGTATAAAAATTGTGGGTTTACAGTCATGGGATTGTGGAAGTGATGATGTTTTTTTGTTTTTTTTTTACTATATATTGGGTTAGACAGAGATGGCTGAATATTCTTCAGGTTTTATGTTATGCACTTTTATTTTTATGTGCCTTGTATTTTATGTGACTTTTAGTGCTGGTTTTAGCATATGTTTTTATACATCATATTATACACTCTGTCCCCAGTTAGGTTGCCTAGTTATAATAAATGAAGAAGTCTATAAAAATAATCCTGCGATAAATCCAAACTTCATGAAGGTGATGAGGTTGAGCATTTGTTGAAACTGTAAGAGAGGTGTTGATTCAACTGTATGGTGACATTAAACCTGTTTCTGTTTTTATTCCCCTTAACTTATGGCTTACTGTGTGTGCTTTTCTGATTCCTTTTAAAATGTTAAGCACTTGAGCTGCATTTTTTGCATGGAAAAAAATAAAGTTTATTATTAGACTATCATATTTTACATATGGAAACAAATACAAGTCAAGCATGAACAAGAAAGCAAAGTCAACTAAAAAAAAAAAGACATTCCCTGGTACATCCACTAATCCTTAATAACATTTTGGGATGTATGCTAAAGCTACTCTTGACTACATATCATTAAAAAGAGTCGGATCACAATACCACTAACACATTATGGTTGTCACATTGAGCAAGTCACACAAAGACTCAGTGTGAACAAGTCTGGAGTGTGTGACATTGGCTTCCGCTAAGGGGAAACCTGCCCCCTGCCAGGCCTTAAAGTCTTTGACAGAGAAACTGGGAAGTGGAAGAAAGGAGCAGGAGGAGGAGATGGATCTTCTAAAATCCCAGCTGTAGACATAAAAATTCAAATGCTCTGCAAGAATTTATTTTATTTATCCAGCACATAGTCTCTTCATTCCAGGGATATGCCACATATGCTTTAATACCAAACCAAAATACACAAAAAAATCAATAATTCTAACTTTTATTGAGCCAGGGTGTTGGCAATGTAGCTTTGTGCGTAACTCCATTAAATTTCTGGCACAAAACACATTTTACATGCAAATATATGCAAGCTATTGTCGTAAACTCGTGCTAATCTATTGTTTTGCCAAAAAATTGTTTTGTTTTTCAGTGAGTGAACTGTGGCTTGCATTCGCACCAAAGTCAAAATGAGAAGCCCCCCTGATTTTTTCTCTCATGCCTGACAGACGCATGTATGTGTGTGAGTAAGCGTGTGTGCTTCCGAGTTAAATTAGTCAGTAGGATTTGTGCCACTCCTGTGGCAGATCCATATGGCACAGAGCTCAGCTCGAAGGCTGGCTCCACTCATTAACATTCCCCTATCATAGAGGCCAAGGGGAATGCACAAATGTGTGTCTGTCTGCCCTCCAACATTGTGTCATATCAGCAATCTTGGATATCCGCAGATATCAATAAAACTAGAGATACCTTCCCGTTCTATTCACATGCACGCTTACATGCACACAGGTTTTTGTGTTTCCAATGGGAGCCTTTAATTAAAAGCTAATAGTTATGTGGGTGAATGTAAACATGAGCTAATTTGATGAGGAGCCGAGTTGGAGGTTGGTGGGGGGGGGGGGATCAATCCCCATATCAGTGTGTTGCATTCCAAAAAGGGTGTCTGCCATATGCTTGCTGTTGAAGAGGCAGCTGCCCCCAAAGCCTCAGACTCCGTGTTTTTGTGGTTTTGCGCCCTGGCGCCAGCGTGCTTCTGTACTAATTACTATTTTGGACCATGAGAAAAAAGAAGTGAGACACAGAGGTGGAGGAAAAGAGGCAGGAAAGAAAAACAGAACGGCACAAATATTATTTGAGTTTGAAGAATAAATAACAACAAGAATGAAGTTTTTTATTTTGTGTAAACAAGATAATTTCCTGTTAATCTCTATACTTCATTACCATACAGTGTGCTCACGCCAGATGCAATGAAATTCTGGCTGCTTGCACAAAAGTGGTAAGTATTTCAACTTTAGTAAAATTAGTTGAGCTTATTCATGGAGTTTATGAATGTACTGCTGGGCTCCAAACTTATTTTTGTCACTGGTTACGCCCAATAACAGCCTACATTTTAATTTAATTTCTTAACACCTTATGTAAATGACTGTAAAACTAGTATAAAAAGGTGCACAAAAATATTTATCTTCTTAAATCCCAGCACATTCAACAACAAATTGCAATACAGCATAACATATAACATCAGTTGTTTAAAAATAATGCTTGAGAAACTCAAATAAATAAAACACACTCAAATAACTCTTCTTAGGATATTATAAAAAAAACATGAATTGATTAAAAACAGCACACGTGCAAGATATGTATGAAATCCCACAATGACAAAATAATATTTATAGGCTAATATTTGTTTAAAGACAACAGAAACAGGTGAGTTCTTAGTTTAGTCAGAGGCTGAGCCACACACACACACACACACACACACACACACACACACACACACACGCACACGCACACACACACACACACACCTTGCCCCGTCCCCTTGGTATTGTCTTCCCACTTCCAAACCCAACTCTAAACTGTCTGAACGACACGGGGAAAATTTGCTCTTAGTTAACCTGTTTTGGCCCCAAGTTGTTGAGTCCTCTACCTCTTTCACTGATGGAGCCATTACATTCTCAATAGAAGGACTACAGATTTATTATTATTGACTTCCGTTAAATGACTAAGGGAAGATGCCTAAGATTAAATGGATGTTTATGGAGAGCCAACAGAATGGCCTCAATGGTTAGAATTAGTAAGAATCATTTTAGCTAAGGTGATTCACAAACACTCATCAGGCAGATGGCATGACTCAGCAAAAGACAGCACTTCTATTAAAACACTGACTCAGTCAAAGTTTTTGGCTTGTGTAAATGAGTGTATTGATGGTACATCATTTAACTGAATGCCTACAGAACAACCATTGAAAGAAAAGTACTGGTGAACTATTTAAACAAGCATTAAAAGTGCTGGGTACGTAGCTGTCCAAGACTTGTGCACGCAAGATATGGATCCTGTCAACTTAAAGACTCATGAGAAACAAGTGAACCATCTTGCAGAGTACTTGAAAGACTGTAAGAAATATTTTATGACTCATATTGGATGACCTACAAAATGTATCTGTCCAGCAGAAGTTCAGTAGAAACCACTGTAGGCCACTCCCTGCCGTTTCCATCACTTCTTTCTATTCCACTGTGTCCCTTTGGAAAACATGAATCCCAGCATGACATCTTAACAAACACTGACAGTAAGCATCAGAACAAATCCAATCTCTCATAGCAGTTGACCTGTGGGTCACAATATCGTGCCTGCTTCTCATCAGAAACCATCCAAGAGTGCCTCACAGAAAATACCGAGGTCAAGCTCCTCCCATCTCTGGTAAACAGAAATGTTATAGCCTTGTTAGTAATGGCAACTCTCACGCACGTTGCATCTCAGACAGACAGTGAGGGAAAACATCAAAATGTGCTTTGGGAACACTGTAGTGTCATAGCACTGACATACTTGACTCGCAGTGACGCACATTCATTGGGGGGCACATAATATAGGACACGGCAACACACTTGCAAAAAATAACCACCCACACATTCAAACACTCTCACGCAGTGTGAGAAATTTGGCTGATCCCAAGGAGCTCACAAGCTGAAGTGAGAAGAATCACAAGTTAACATCCACCTCATTTTGCCTGAAGCTTGGAACAGACCTTGAGATCACTGAAACTGTGAGAAACTAGATAAAAACTTTTTTAAAACTAGATACCTTTTGTCCAGACAGAGGTAGCACATATTGAACAACTGAGTGAACACACAGTGACTATGATTTGAGATGTACCGCAACCTTGAAATCCCTTGAGAACACAAATTCTCATTTCTTGCTCAAGCAAAACAGAAACGATCAAAAACAGTTTGTCTTTCCTAATTATGCTACAATTTGCAGAGGGGAGGCAAAGGAACTGGGGCTGGGGGGATTGATCAAATTTTATTTTGACTTGTGATTCTGGCTTCCAGTGATTATGAAAACAACATAATCAAGATAAAATGATCATTGAACTTCACCTCTGTCTTAAAATTCACTTCCTCAAGCTTTCTGAGTTTACAGGCCTTGTTGCCTTCAAATCCAACTACACGTCTCATCTGTTTTTAGCTTCTTTACTCTGTTTCATCCTCATTTGATTAAAGGTACAACTCAGTATGTGGACCCAGAGTTGGGACTGGTTTGTCACACACCACCATTTCCAAGGTCAGGAATGAAACTTTAGTTGGTGGATGGACAGTGAATGGATAAAAAGGAAACAACAAGAATCTGTATGTATGAGTACAACACATATATATTCTGGAACTGCCCAATAATTCAGAAACATGTTAAAAAGGAAATTGAAAAAATTCTGGAAGTGAATGTCCCTCCAGATCGTCCATTATTCTTGTTGGGAGCTGTACCTTAGGAGAAATAAACCTCAGATCAGAGGTAGGTATTGTGGATACTTTTATACTTTTGATTGCCAAGAAAATGATAAGTGAACTGGAAGGATGTAAAACCACAAACTAGAACTCAATGGGTGCAGAGACTTCTCTACAGAATGGAAATGGAAAACAAGTAGGCTGACCCTTTGGGACTATGTAGCAACTACAGCCAATTTCAAGCCCCTGTTGAGCCTTGAGTCGACAGTAATGCTTTCTAGAGATCGTGGGATTTTCCAAATTAAATAAATACCACAAATATAAACACAAAACTGTCTTGCTAGTTCAGTCTTGTTATAACTAAGATATCTGCTGAAGAAAACTCACATAAAGTATCTCCACAATGTAACTAATTTGACAGCTAGTCAATACTTTTGTGAATCTAGTTTCCTTGTTATTCCTTTTTGAAGCATCTATGATCTAACTTGTTTATACTGTAGAATCTCATCATTATCTGATTTGTTATCTCTAGCATTTCATTTGTTTTCTAATACTGTTTTCATAGCATTTGAAAAAACAAACAAAAGAATAAGCATGACTTTATCTCATAATTGTGTTTTTGCCTTCCATCAGAAACCGGGATTAATGTTAATGCTTTCCTTCATATTTATAGTTGAGATTACATCACCACCTTAACCTCCGTTTGAACTCCATCCTCGATGCAGAGAGTGAAACTCTCCAATCAAAATATGAAATCCCCCCAACTGCTCCTGGAAAGTTTGGCTCTCCACAAAACGCTGACGCCAGAAACTTACAGTGCGAGTCAAAAGGAGCAGGAAGCTGTGATCTTTAACATGAGGGAGTCCCTGAAGGACATACATTTACTGTGCAGCACCTGAGTTTATCATCATATTTTACAGAATCCAAAAAAGTTGTATCGAATCTGAGTGAAGGACGGTAGCCTGCTGTTTGCATTCTACTCCAATATATGATATCTGGTACCAACTTTACATTAGCACAGGCTACAGATTGTGGACATGGGGAGCTTCCAGATTGGGCTTTCAGAAGTCCTGTGGAGTTTTTGAACAGTATATAACGGTCTGAGAATAGATATTTGGCCCCTGTGAGTTCAAAAATGATTTCTGTGAAATTGCAGCTCCACTCCAGCTCTCTACCAGACAGGACATTTGATGGCAACATAAACTTTGAGACCGTAAATGTTGCCTTACATTCCCTCACAATCTGCTATCACCAGATTTATTATTCACAATGATGCTCACATCGTTTTCGCCCCTCTTTATATCAGCTTCCATGTCGTATTGTTAATCTACTGCTTTCATCTCCACATTCTTAGCTTTGTATTTATATTGTACAGTTTATGTGAGACAGGAAATAAGAGAGCTGGATCCTCATATCTATAGAAAAATCAAGGCTAGATAAAGACTATAGGGGCTTGTTTTAATGCATTTTTTGATCTTTTACGTTTCGTGAGTTCCTCCAAGTACAGTGTGCAGTTAGGTAGATCCAACACATAGAGCACAACACTTCTTTATACGTCCACAATAAACAGACGAACACCATCAGTATGACCCAGAATGGTGAGCATGGCTGGACGGGACTTTAATTGACAAATCAGCTAGTATTTTATATGTACTCAAGGAAAATCGCAGGTGCCAAATATACAAATTTTTTGTTCCACCAGAGAGCACTAACATGTTTATTTTTCACCTGTAAAATGCTCCACTCACTGTATATCTTGGTCACAGTTAAGCATTTATGAAGAAATAACTATCAGCCAATATATCATCTGTCTTTTAAACTATCTGCCTCAAAAATCCATGTTGGTGAGGCTACAAATATAACCTGTACCAAAAGATCCAAACCTCACCAGCAGAAAATCCACAAAAAGCCACAGTGCTTCTCTGAAAAGCTCAGTACTAAATCACTGTAGCTATATAACCGTATACAGTAGTTTCTTCACAAGATGAAAGAGTTTGTAAGAGTGGTCTCTTGAAAACGCTGTTTTCCATAGGTGTTGAACAAGCAGCCATGGCTGTAACTCAAACAAGAGCTTGTAAGAACCATAGAAAAGGTGGCAGAGAAGAATGTCAGGAGAAGAAAATGGAGGGAAAGAAAATTAGAAGCACTCTTGCTCTGGAGGACATTTTCTTTTCAGCGAGAGAAAAGACTCTGCTCTTCTGTCTCCGTGGTGCTCCTGGCTGTGCCTGTGTTCAGCTGTGGGAACAGACCACTTGGTGGCACGTACTGAATAGGGGGCCTTCGCCCCTTGGCACTCCTTAAGTGGGCCTGCCAGCAAACAGGCTACAGACCATTTCTTTCTCCTCTTCATTGTTATCTTATTTTATTCTCTCATAAACAAACTTATGACAGCCTCCTGTGACTACCTTCATCCATCTGCCTTCTTTATTTGCCTTAGTTTCAGTCGTTCTCCCTTCTTCTGAGGCATTGTTGTTTCCCCCCAACACACATCAACAGAGTAGGAATTATCAGAACTAAACGTAGCAGACGAGGGAAACCCCAATGTGTAGAGATGCCTGTGTGTAATAATTAGTCATCTCTTCGGCAGCCTTCCAGAGATGCTCCCCCGGAGGCTTGGATCTCTATTGTGCAGGGCTGGAATCGGTCACTTGGAGCTGGACTGGCCCAGATTCCTCTCTGCCTCTTCCTGGGGGGGCGTACTACAGGCCCTGGTGGGGCCAAGTCTAATAACCGTTGTGATTTAAGGTCCTGATGAGGGCTGATTTATCCCCACCTTTAGAGTCGGGGGCCCCTCACTTTGGCCAACATACCGCCCCCTCCCATAGGGGGTCTTGAGTGGAGTGAAGGGGGATAATGGAGGGAGGCAGGGTCTAGGCAGCACCCATAATGGACAATAGAGCCTGCCACACAGATGGACTGGTAAAAAGGATGGAAATAAAATTTATTTTTGTGTGTGTGTCACATAGAAACAGAGATATCGTGTTTGTGTGCATGCTGGCCTGCGTGTCTTTGTGTGAATCAGTTCCCTTGATCCCTTATGTCCAATAACCAAGTCACTGATCATGACTTCAAACTTCTTGGTGTCCAATATGAAAACCAATTTGGAGATGTAATGAAGCCAGACTGAAAAGGGAAAAACACATTGCCTTCAAATGCTCTTGTTCCAAGTCGAAACATGATTTTTTATTTTTCAAACGGCTGGGAAATCACTAACGAGCCAGTGGGCTCTTATTCATCAGATCTCATCTTGTACTGAAAAAGTAACAATAACAATAATAATTTTAAAAAGAGGGCAGGGAAACATTCAAAATAGGTCAAATGTGCAGCCACATATTTTGAAGGTTTTGGTTTAAATTCAGTGTAACACTTCAATATTAGGCTGAAAAGTCATGACATAAGGATATTGCACAGGAACACCATTTTTTGCAGTATTAGAATATTATTTAAGAGCAGAGGTAATTATAAGATCATCATACCCTTACTGACTATAATATGTACCTGTCAAAATTTCCCTTATAATGAAAATAACATTATTTAGCTCCAGTAATCAGACCAAATACAGCCTCTGGCAGCCTCTGTAATCCAGCACACCCTTCACACCAGGTGGCATGCTGTGCTGCACATACCTATCATAGATATCCAGGGGCATTAATAAGGAGTATGGTCCATGTATAGTGCATGCTCTCAGTTGATGTGTTTTGAGCACTCTGCCTCCCCATGATCTGTGGGAGGACATGGCCCCATACCGCATGAACCATGCATAATCTATGAGCTGCCATGTTTGAATGGAGATAAGGATGGCTGAGCTGCTCAGCTGCTCTGCCAGACTCTGTGGCCGACGCTTCAGGACAACCAAGTCAATGTGGAATTTCACAGGCCGGTGGGAGGCGAAGATGATCGCTGCTGGTCTGTGCCAGATTTACTGTCCGCTTGGTTTCTTTAAATAAAAGTATGTTTAAAGAAAGGAAAGGATCCAAGACGGGATCAGAGCAATTTACTTTAACCCTTCACTAAAGAGTTTTCAAGCGGAGTAAACAGCCAATTAATACTTGAGAACACACCGTAATGGAGGCGCACACACATGAACAAAATGTTTTAAGGATATTCCAACATTTCTAAAACCTGAAATGCTGACACTGCTTAAAATGACGAAAGTCACCTGCGGTAGGTTATATCAGTCACCACTAATTAACATTAATTCTGTAAGGTGATGGCAATAGAGCTGCAACTAACAATTACTTTCATTGTCGATTAATCTGTTGATTATTTCCCTTGATTTATAGATCAGTTGTAAAAATCTGCAAAATGTCAGAAAATGGTTAAACATGGCATCCATGTTTTGTCCACAACCCATATATGATCAGTTTACTGTCCTAAAGGAGTGAAGAAACCAGAAGATATTTACATTTAAGAAGCTGAAATCAGAGGCTTTTCTTTAAAAAAGGAAAAAGATCATCTGTAACGCTACTGAACAACCACAACTGCTTTTGTAGTTAACAACTCCAACAGAGCACAAAATGTCAGCTTTAGGAATCACATTCTCCCATTTCAAATCTAAATTACTGATATCAGTCTCCTTGATTACCATTTCTCAGTATCGGCCCTTAAAATACCATATCGGTCAATCTTAATGCAAACTTTACACTAGCAGGGATAATGTACACATGTGGGTGAAAGTTATCTGGTACTTGACTCTGGAGTATTGTTCAACTGAGCCAGTCATAAAGGGCTTTTAAAGTCCCTCTTCAAGTACAATAATGTTGGTAGAAAAACCCAGTTCCAGTCATTTCAAGCAAGTGTGCTCTATTTTAAGTTCACTGTTCTAATACAACCTCTAGTACCATTTCTGTGTGGCTGGTGAGGGCTATTGTTCTGGTGCGAGGCATTAGTGGTTGTCTTTTTTTCCCCTGCGGTGGCGCTGAGTGATAGCCTGCCAGTGGAAACACGGGGGAGAGAGTTGATGACCCCTGTTACAGGCCAAAGTGAGGAAGCTCCTGAAAGGTTAGACAAGTGGCAGAGTGAGAAAGAGGCAGCCGAGGAACAATGGAGAGAAGGGAGGGGGAGGGACTGGAGGAGTGTAAAGAGCAAAAGAGGCAACTGTGTAATGACCAAGGAAGAAAAACAAGGGAGAGAGCTCCAGCTCTGAAAGACAAATGGAGCCGGTGACTAAAACACCCATAGCAGGTGTGGCTTTTACTACAAGGAAGCACACACTACCCCGAGGGAACTAATGGGGAGGTGTTTGTGGGTCTTATCTGTATTCTGGCCCTGTTTGGTCAAACACACGGGTGGTGTTCACAAAGAGTTTCAGCCCACAGCTGTTGCTCCAAGAGTGATCAAGAATTCCAACACCATCCCCGCAGGGATTGTGTTATATGAGGACAGTGTAAAATCTTGAAAACAGGCACACCAAAATTATATCCACAAAACAAGCTTCAAAATGTTTGGATCATGAATGTCTTTTTCAGTCATTTCTAACACAACAATAGCAGCTGATGATGGGGAATTGTTTGAGGCACCGCAGCCATGCCTGGCCCTGAATATTCTCAATGGCTAGCTCGCCATGTGGATTGGCAGCAAAGCAACATTGAATCAGGTGTGGACAATTTCTGGTTATTCCACATAGAGGGTGGAGGATTGCCTTCATGATGGTGGTTTCACTCCAGAAGGGTACTGCAGTATCCAGCAGCTGGCACAACTTAGCATGGCCTCCGTCAGACAGCTGCTGCAGGTAGGCAGTCTGGGATGCTGAGCATGTCCTCGGAGGCCTGATCTTAGAGCAAAGCAGCAGAGTCGAAGTGTAACAGAAGGCTGTTCTCAGTGGGTTTCCACACCGGGATGTCCTCTGATTTCAAGTCTCTGTGGAGGGGCAGTGCTGCAAGACACCAGCCTCATTATGTGATGTATACGTCTCCTCCTGCAGGAAGTTCTCCAACTTTTACATGTGGTGAAAGAGCTTAGGATGTTTGAAACATCTACAGGGTCTGCTTTACTAGATAAGCTTTCTGTCGCACTTTAGGCCAATGTTTTATGAGCCTTTAATTCATTAACTTTCATTAACTTTAATGACTATCTGCAAAGTCAGAATGTTTTCCTACAGGATTTTGTAAAACTATGGTGGAAGATTGATGGAGAATAAAGAGGCTATATCACAAATAACATGAACATTAATCAGAAATTGTACAAAATATAAAAAATATGTTTAAAAAATAATGAAATATGACTAGTAATTAGAGACTAGGTAATCAAAGTCAGTGTCATCTTGCCTATATATTGTCGGGACTGTCTGACTGAGGGTGGTGCTGGAAAATGCAAGTTTTGTTTAGACACAGAGAGATGGGCTGCAGCCAGCACATTGACTGGAAGTGAAAGACACTTTGCTGCAGCAACAGTGCAAAACAATGTTGGAAATCTTTAATCCTCCTTTGAGAAGTGAAAAATATTTTCAGATTAAGAAACTGTGGCGGGACAAATTAGTCTTTGGATGCCCGCCACAGTCTAGGTAATTAATGGGAAACACTGCCTAGACTGTGGGCCCGCCACAGTCTTATTTGTCCCACCACAGTTTCATCATGAACCCAAACTATTTTTACACTTCTCTTTATAGCATAAAAGCTCTCTAACATCATGTTTTGTGCCATTGCTTCAGCGAAGCATCACTCCCAGTCAGTAAATCATGTATGTCCTCGTCGATCTTGTGTTTGGCCTTTTGTCAGCTGTGTTAAACTCTTATTTACCATACTTTGTGGGTGTGACTTTTTTGCCATGTCATCACCATACATATCTATCATCTATCTATCAATTTATTTATGATTGTTTACTAGCGTACAAAACTGCGTAGAAGATCACAAAGTTCTTCATAGATTTAGCCTCTTCATTTTGCTTTCAACGCGCACCAGATTGATGCATTTAACTTTCTTTCAGGGGACCATGCCCCTGTACCCCTCTAGAGGGTCTGAGGTCCACCCACCACAGTCTCACAAAGTTCCTTTGGGAAACACTGAGAACATGCCTGAGAACTTTTCAGTGAAAACCTGCTTTTAATTAGTTTTCCCTCCAATACCTGCTTGCAGCAAGTAAAGCATGATTAACATTTTCAGTGGTTATGTTAAGGCACTCACAGCACTTAAGGTTAAGTTTGGAGAAAGATTGTGGTCTCGGTAAAATATTCAAAAGTCAGAAGTGACTAATCACATGAGGGACTCAGAACGTAAACCCTGGTCTACAGTGAAAAATGACTGCACTTTGTACAACCACTCTTGCCAAAAGTCCTCTAAATTATATATTTTTATGTATTGTGTGATAAAAGTTCCCATAAAATTGATAAAGTTAGCAGAATTTAATTGTAAAAAGTGAGACACTTAGACACACCTATCTCTTCCCGGCTTTAATAAATCCCACCTCTCTTGTCATAATGGGGGGAAAAAAAAAAGATAAAGCGAGAATTCTCTTCAAAATCTGGCTGCCCATGTAGAAACAGAATATTACAGTGACTCTCGCTTGCAACACCCAACACCGTCAATCTTATTCATCATTACAGTCTCAGTAAAATTTCATACGGTGAACTGCTGCAACTGTCTTAGATGTTAAAACAGTTTGGCAGGACAGGCTTTTAACCAGCCATTGAACCATTTGTTATTTCACAACCCGAAGTAAACATTTTTTTCTGCCATATTCTGGCACTTCTAAACTTCCTCTTGCACAAGCTTACCATATATCAGCTACATCACAATGATCAATAGCAATCAACCACCTGTGTTCAGTGCAACTATAGAATTTGATTGAATATTCGCAATGCTACTGATCAGAAACGGTAAAAGGAATGAGAATGGTAAAAAGCCAGCAATGATGCATTTAGAGCATTCACCTGTTGAGAGAGCTACAAACTTAAGCACTTAGGTCACTTCGTTGAACTTGGTCGGTTTCCTTCTCTCGTCGTGAGAGTGACTCACTGTTTTATTTTTATCACTGTGAGGAAGGATCCCCTGCTGACTCCCTTTAGGTTGGAAACATCACAGAGGAAGAAGAGAGAGAAAGGGCTCCTCCCTGTGGCGAGGCTACAGCTGTCCGTCTCAATGAGAGGGTGAAAGAGAGACTCCTCCATAGCAACAGTCCTACATAGCAACAGTCTCTTTGAATAAAGATAGCCTTGGATGCCATTCAGAGAGTATCTTGTATCCTCAGTCTTTAGAAACAGAGGACATTGTAAAGCAGCATTGTATCATACACAGGCTGCTTAGCATAAACTCAGTGGTCTCTTTTGCTTCATATCAGGTTTATACAAGTGCCTTCATGCTGTGACAGTGTACAAGTATGAGATTCAAACTATATAGGCTGTGAAATAAAAAAAAAAGTCAGATTTCCAATTTATGCGAGGCAGAGAAAAGAAAACTGCAGCGCGTAAAAGTGGGAAATCTACTCAGAACAGAAATGGCCAGCATCGAGCGTTCAAAGACTTAAGGGCTACATTTGAATAACAACACCTCTTAGCCCCCTCCGGTAGAAACATCTCAACCAAGAATTTGTCACTCTCTATTTGAACTTCTCCTCCGTTATTTCCACACTCCATATGATGAATCATTCAAAACGCAGAGCTGGAAATGAGACCAGACAGGACGGAAACTTGCCTCGTATTGAGCTTGCCGCAGCCAGCCCCAAGTCCAATTTCAGTCCAACAATGCAGTACTTTGATCAGTCTATACGGCTGATTTAGGATGTCACTACTAACTGTCTATCACTCCTACGCAGCCCCTCCAGGAGCAGTGGAGCTGAGCACGCTGGGATTGGGACACGGCAGGAAATCGGGAGTAGGGTGATACTAGACGACGGTGGCTGCCTTCCAAATCTAAAGTGCCGAAAATGCCCTGGCACCATCGTCAATCATGTATAGTTAGACGTTCTATAGTTATCTTGCAAAGTATCAAAGGATAAGTGAGGTGATACTCTGGATTTTCTTTCCAACAAATCCCATAAAAAAGCAGAACAACAATGAATTGATCCTATTGCAAACGTTTCCAAAGCCAAATTTACTGTACAGTAGCTTATTCCTCTGTGCCAAAGACCTCCATTGTTGTCCAAAAACGAGTAGAAAAACATAAATGAGCCACATTACACACATTTTCCTTTATTACGATGAACACTTAGGACACTGTAGTTTATTTTCACTCCTACATGCACTGTTCCAGTGCTGTAAATGCTCTCCAGAGCACTAAATCTGCTGCTGAAAATAGTCCACTACTTACTTCAGCTACATTAACTCTTGGTGCAAACAACAATGCCAACTTGTTTTTAAAATTGAAGTATATATCTGTGAGTGGTTTTTAAAGATTTGCTTCCTCCTTAGGAAGGAATGGGCTCGGGTCTGAAAGCCACAGATAGAGTAGGGAGGTCAAAGTGCTGAGAGACAGATTGAAGCATTGTTGGTTTTTGGTCTTTTCAAGGGATTTGTTGACTCAAGAGAAATACACAATACTTCCATTGAATAGAAGAGATTACTGAGTTTCATTGTCAATTAATCTGTTTATTTTCTTTCTTGATTAATTAATTAGTTGTTCAGTCAAAAAAAATGTTAGAATATAATAGAAACATATCGATCAGTGTTTGGCAGAGCCCAACATACGGCCACAAATGCCTTGTTTTGTCCACAGCCAAAAGATATTCAGTTTACCGGCACAGAGCTACAAAGAAACCAGGAAATATTCACTATAAAGAAGCTAGAATCTAACAATACTGACTTTTTAAGGTTTGCACCCAGAAACAATAACTCTAAACAAATGCTTTTAAAAATCTTTCTTACTCAAGTGGATGGTGGAGTCTACAACACAACTATGACGACAACGACATTGGCGAATTATATCTTTGGGATCACTTTCAGACTGATTTGATGAATAATAGAAACACTGACAGGAAATTAAAATCCATCTGAATACAGGGTCATCGATTACTTTGATTTCTCCGGAGATTTTTCTGCAAAATAATGTTGCAGAGGTGCTTACTGTTATGTCAGCTACTTGATGGCATTTACGAAACACGTTTTAACGTCTACTCTAATGACTATCTTGGAAATTTAAACTACTTCGCCAGGAAATTAATGTTGACTCATACAAAAGTATCAATAAAATTTGTCTTCAAGAGTGTTGGAGTCGCATTTTGGTGAAGCCATATCCCTCTGCTTTTGTTTTTGTTTCTCAGCAACAGGTCATCCATATACATTTTCCTATGCTACTAATTCAGCTGGAACATGTGTGCTCAGCACAACTAACGAGTGTTATTGGTCATCAGTCATCACATCGTCATCCTTAGTTATTTTTTACAGTTTGTGTTGTTGGTGTGAATGGCCCTTCTTAAAAAGAATTATGCAAACTATCAAATTAGTTGGCAATTTATTTAATAGTTGACAACTAAGCGATTTATCGTTGCAGCTCTTACGCACACTGACAGAAAACGTTTTTAAAAATGTGTATTTTCTGGTGCAAAAGGTGACAATGTGAAAAATGTGAGAGCGTCACAAACTGTGGGTTTTTTTTTAACAATCGACATGTGAGCAGCACTGTGTGTCACCCAGTCAGGAGTCCTTTCACTGCTGCACAGCTCAATCAAAAGGCAATCCTCCTGCCTCTCACTGTCACATATTAGCTTTGTCGCTCTTGGCTCCCTGTGGCCACTACGTGAATGGGACCTGTGCCTGTTCTGTCACACTTTGATCATTGGTGTTATTAACCATTCACCAGACACATCTGTCAGATGCGTTTCACAGAGAGGCCTTTCACACAATTTAGTACCTGCTGCCGATCACACTGTCGAGCACCGACAGGGGTTGGACACTATACGAGCAACACCTGTGAAATCTAATGCAATCTAGCGCTGCAGCGCTGCAACAAACACTTCAAATGTTTTTGAAGACAACTTTTACTCAAACAGCTTCAGAAGCGTGTGATCGGTTTTGAGGTCATACTGTAATGCAACTGAATCATCACCCATATAATGTACATAAACAACTGCCAAATGCAATATTTAGAAGCATATATTTACTTAATGACTATTTCTTTCAGTCTGCTATTCTTCATCTCACTTTGCTCTTGTACTCTGATGCTTTATCTTCCATTTTTCACTCCAGGTCTCACTGACACAAAGAGAAGATAGGAAGATGTCAAAGGCAACAGAGATCTGAACGCCTCTGTCAGTAGAAATATAGCTTCACTACCTTGGTGAGGGCTTTGGGGATTCCTGACACCAGGTGTAGACAAAAACAGACATTTTCTATCATACAGTATTTGGTTCCTTTGTTTTGAGGAATCTGAGACTTTGTCTTCTCTGTGTAGATGTTTTCTTCTGTTTTATGTTTGTGTTTAAGTAAAGTAAAGTCTGGCAATTGGAAGCATTTCTTGAAAAATGTCAAATTCCACTGAACTGACAATTATTAATTCACACTTCTTACTGGTGTTAAGCAGAGGGAGATTACTAACTTTTTAACAAAGCGGTCATGGTGATAGTGTGAAGCTTTGTTTATACCGCAATTTACAATTATAAGACATTTGACGATTGAATATGAGAGAGGCGGAGACGGTCTCTTTTTTTTACGTCATGTTAAAAATGACTCGCAGTGATTAATACATGTAAATTGCTACAAATTGTTCGATAGAGCTCCTTCAAATATTGATTTTCGTTACAATATTCAGCTCAATCTAAAGTCGAGGGCATTCAAAGGGGGTTCTCTATCTCTGCCGTCCTTCACCAGGTAGGTTTCTTTCAACGAGTTAATCTCAAGACATTCTGTGGGAATAAATTCACCATTACCTCCTGTAAGCACCAGATACAACCACAATAGGACTGCAGGATTAAACGCTACCTCACACTGAGAGCCCAGGTATGTAGTTAATCTTAAAAGCTGTTATGCAGAGTTTTTTTTTTTAAATTCATGCAGATAGAGAATTAAAGTGAAAGAGTATTTTGTAAAGCAGAGATACTGGTATATTTGTAGCTGTAGATTTCCATACTCTGCTTCTGAGAAATGTTGAACAGCTTGTCGGGTCGTACTTCTTCTGGTTGACAATGATAACAAAGTCTGTTAAAAACTGCATACTGGCAGCAACACTTCATATGCCAAGTTTGTATATCACACATTGAAAAACAACAGCACTGGCCCATCACTTTCACACTTTAACTTGCCATTTTACTAGTTTTGCAGTGCTTGATTCAAATAAACAGCAGGCAACTTCACCGTCGTTGATGCGGTTCAAACATCATTTCAATCACTTCCCAAGTTCCAGGTTTCATACTTAAAGAAACGTCAATACCACATTATACTGCAGAGGAGCAAAAGGAGATATTCGCTCAACTGTTATGGTTGAGAATCCTTTAATATTCTGTGACTGGCCTGCACTTGACACTCATTAATTTATTCATTCAAAGTGCTCATACAGTATAGCATGCTGAACAATACACCACACAAAACAATAGGCGAGAGCATTAAATGCAAAACAATATGCATAGAAAAACTAGAATTACTGCCTCGCGGGTTGTACGCCTCCACACACCAGTTGAGATGCTGGTCCTGAGTTATACTGTTGAATAATATCCAGACATTTTTTGCAGAATATTATAATGTCACAGTGAAGTTGACCTTTTCCCCTTTTGGATATAAAATGTCACATCATTATTTTATCCTTTTAGACATAAACGTTAAAATGTTGTCATAATTATCATTTAAATTGAGTAATGGCCAAAAATGTGTTCTCTGAGCTCACAGTGAGCTTTGACGATCAGTTCACCCTTGAGTCAAAGTGGGCATTTGTGCCAAATTTGAAGAAATTCCCTGATGGCGTTCTTGAGATATCGTGTTCACAAGACTGAGACGGACAGATGGAAGGACAACTCTGAAACATAACGTCTCTGGCCTCGGCTATCGCTGGTAGAAAGGCATAAAATCTTCAATACCACATGATGCTGCAGAGGAGCAAAAATAGATATTCACTCAACTATTATGGTTGAGAACCCCTTAATAGCACCGTCGGAGACTGGCCTGCACTTGACACTCATTCATTTATTCATTCACTACTATTAGGAAGGCAATATGTTTGCAGCAGAGTGCACATGACGCATACAAAACAATATACCATACAAAACACAAGGCGAGAGCATTGCAAAACAAAATGCATACAAAAAACCCGCATGAATCACTGAAGAGGAACAGTGGCCTGAAGGCTGTGATCCAACTGAAAAAAACTCATATTGGATAAATATCACAGGCTAGTGTACTGCAGACAAGTAAAGAAAGGTTCATTCACCTTATCAGTTGAACAGCTGTATTAGTAAATGGATATAGAGTAGTCCAGAGTGTTTGGTGTCAAGAGACTGACCTCAATCACTCACTGCAAGCAAACACTGAGCTCAGCACGGAGAAGATTTGGGAGTGACAATGATGAAGACCTCCATAGGGGAATCAGAGCCTTCAGGTGGACTCTGGGGTGGAGGTTTGGTGTATAAAATGCTGGATGAGCAGCAGCAGCAGTAGCAGCAATGCTGAAGCAGTGTTTTCAGCAGTATACGTAGGCTAAGCTCCAACTGCTGTCTGGCCACTACATCCCACTTTCAACCTCAGACTAGGGATGGGAGGATATCAGATTTAATCGCAGACTGGGATAAAAACACACCAAATAAGTTGATCGTAGTGGATTTATTGTCGTGATTATCGTGAATATCCTCATGCGAGTGACTTGAAAAAGCTCAATAAACACACGGTCCTAAAACGATTTCCTGATTTTATTTTACCACATAGGGGAGCTGACATATTTTCAGTTTTAACAATATCCTAACCCTGTCACCATTTGAATGTGTGTAGTTACTATGAATTCCAAACTACAGAACAACAGGGAGATGAGGTGCACAACATCTAGTTATGCTACATCATGCATAATGTAAGGTTAAGTGATTCCTGTATGTTTTCATGCAATTTTTCCAGCATGCTTTAATGATTAGCAGGATAATATAATGAAGCGCAGTCATTTTGGCCTGTATAATCATGACATGAAATTTTGATTTGATACATCTAAATCCAGCTCATATGTGGCAGCAGGCCAATCATACAGCAGTATTAATATACATGCATATTAAAAGTGAAACAATCTCTTACTTATATACTGTTTTGAAGTATTAAGCAGTGAACCAACATGAGTTATGAATAAAGATTGGCAGCTGTGCTTTCAGACTATGATATGATCAAGCCAGCTGTCACCTCATGCCTCTGGGTTCAAATCTTCCTTTAATGCTTCGCAAAATATGAAGTATGAAAAGTGAATGTGAATGTGACTGCCTTCTTTGTGTGACAATGGCCACGTTGAGGTTCCCTTAGAGCCATCATTACAGGAGAATGACTGTGAATGGGCTGCGTGCAAGAAAACACTTGTGTTGACATTTCTAAAGCCATTATACAATAAATTATACTTTGTAGAGCTATTATACAATACTGTAACATCCCCTACTTGAGACCCAATTTGTAGCGAGCCAATTGGCAACTCCACAAGAACACCAACAACCTGGGGGGGAAACATGCTGCACAACCAATTCAGCTCATAACACTCAAATATTGAAAACACACTGCAGCTCACCACTATGTAAATTAGCAACATTAAGGCATCATAATCCATGCGCAAAACAAGAAAAAGAAAGAAAAGCCTGCCATTAACAGAAATTAATTCACAACTAACACCAGTGCAAACGTTGCACATAATAGATGGGAGCAGCAGCAGCAGCAGCAGTGTGAGAGCAGGAATTAGCAGCCAGCATGAGCCAATATGTTGCCAGTAAACATCACGTGAGTGTGGAATAGCAAGAAAACAGTCAGCAGCAGCAACAAAGAACTGAGCTAATTGCAACAGACAGGTTGGTCGCACAGGCAGCAGAGCCTTACCTTTGACTGGGGAAATGAGGAGGCAGTGGTCAAGACATCTTTAGATGATTGGTCCTTTGGTAAGAGTTGTGCCAACAGGTATGACAGGAAAGAACCAGCCTTGTTAATGGAGTATGGTGGAGGAATATTGTTCTTCTTAGCCAAGACAAAGCTGGACTTTTTGCCAGGTGTGCTAATTTTTAAAAACTGTGTTAAAGTTGCTTGTAGCTGCAATTTTTGGTCAGAAAGAAGTTAACTAACTAAACTAGCCCAAATAAACAGAGGGTGCGTTATATTTCTGTCACAGGAGGTCAGAAGTGTCCAGTGTCCAGGTGAGGCAGCTGACTACCTGCACAAGTCTGCAGACAGCCTTTGGATGTTTTTAGATATTTCACATTTTTATATTTTGCTTGTGTCATTTATTGATTATTTCTATATGACATGCTCTTGTCAGTCTGATCAAGTTGAAGACTCACTGCTATTTTGTCTGGGAAATGCTGCTGGTTCAATGAGGCAATCAAATCAGGGGAAAAAAGAGAGAAATGGCTTTCCACAGCAGATAAGAAGAAGCACAGGTGGATCTGATAACACTAATGATGACTCCCTCCCATTGACCTGTGCCAGTGACCCAGCATGCACAACACAAGGGCACTGGAACGATCACACCTTAGTGGAATGAAGCTTTAATTAATGTTATTGACTACACCTGTGGCTGTGCTTTCGCTCTGCCACGACCTACAGTAAAATCTGGCAGATGAACAGCTGTTTGGATAAAGGATATTCAAAACCACAAATTAAAGTTATCTCTAAAACTGCATTTGTCAGAGGTGGTAAATGTGTGAAAAACAAGGACAAACAGGAAACGGCCACCCTCACCGAAAAACATTTTATTTTTTATTTTTCATGCAAGTGACAATAAACAATATATTCTTTGGGAACTTCAGCCATGTTCTACATCACAACTTAGACAGAATGCTATTTATTTTACTAAAATGTATGAACTGTAGAGATGGCAATGTACTTTATAGACAAGCCTGTGAACAAATCCACCCAAGCAAACAATAAAGACTGTATTGATTGTAAACCATGGAGACACTCATATAAATGTTTGATTGTTGCAAGGGAATTTGTCTTGTAACACTGCTGCGGCCGCTCAGCTGTCAGGTTTATGAAAAGGAAGAAAATTGCCAAGTAGTTCATCAGTGGAATGGATCAGTTTGGGGTATTCAGGATGTGATTGTCCGTGGCAGCATCGCACAAAAGGGAAGAAATCATGTCTAGCCATTAGCAATGGTCCAAAATAAAAGAGTCTGTGTGTGCTTCTGTGTGTGTGTGTGTGTGTGTGTGTGTGTGTGTGTGTGTGTGTGTGTGTGTGTACACGTGTATGTGTGGGATGTGTTGTGATGTGAACCCCTGCTGCTGTGTAACCCCACTGTGTGAGATCTGACAGCTCCCACTGCTGTCTCTATGACAGGATAAAAGAGCGTCTATGTGTGTGTGTGACTCAGATAGTGAAAAGGAGGAGGAAGTGGCCAGAAAGAAAGGGAAGAAACCGCAGCTTATTCGCACCAAAAATAAATACTTTCACCCGACTAAACGTCTCTTTGAAGGCTTATCTGCTTGACCATGATAAACTAGACACCCCACAGTCTTTTGAAACCAACAAGAAGCAACAGCAGGCCTGATGGTATCTGCTGGGCTGACCGTTATAAAGTAGACGAAAATTAAAGTTCTTCAGTGTAATTAAGTCCTCAGTGCTGTCTTCAAAGGGATGGCATCTGCAGAGATGTGGACTCAAGTCATTGCAACTTGGACTCCAGTCACTGTTTTGATGACTTGCAACTTGACCTGATGGACTCGATTTGGACTTGGAGGTCAAAGAATTGCGATTTGACTTGACCTGAATGACTTGTCTTTGTTCATCTTACATTTAGTTTTTTGGGTTTTTTTTTTAAGTCTTTAAGTCTGTCAGTATTTCAATGTTTAAAAGTGATGGGGAGGGAATTTCTTTGATTGAGAGGAAATTAAAGCAATATTTTTTAGAAATTGGCATTGGTGCGATTTGGCGCCCCCCACAGGTTCTTAGTGCAACACCACTGTCATAAATACAACAACAACAAACCTCATTACGTCATAACAATGTTATGTGTTTAAAACTTGTTTCTTGAAGTAAACATGTATGTAACTCTGTGATCCTACCCTCTCACTGAAGTTACATAGTGCAGAAACAAATGATAGGGGGCGGAGTGGCTGAGACAGAGACACCATTCACCTTACAAGGTTACAAGGCACTGTAGCATCAACATGATTTTGAAGCTGTTACAACTGTAAACTCTTTAAGTGTTGATACATAAAATAAACACACAGTGAGACGTAAGCCTGCGCTTCGAGATAACATGTTCACATTTATTTCCCACTTTTAAGTAAAAAATAAAAATAAAAAAAAAAACATGTTCACAAAATTCAGCTTTGAAAATTCACCCTTTGCACTTACAGGTCCTCTTTTGTTGTTTGGTTTGGAGCGATCCAGGCATAAAAGCTCTGCCTGCAAACATACAATTTACCATGACATTTGCGAGGCGGTTCATACTCTCAGAGAACTTTGAAGTATTTGTAGCGTTTCCAAGCCATTTGCCCACTCTGGCTATAAAAAAAAAATCAACTTCCATCAAACAGCAGGTGGAGAGTACATGAAGTACTCTTACAACAGCAAAAGGAATCCACTATTATGTCTACGCTCTTAAGAGCTTGAGGATTTAAAAGGATTTCTGAGAGTATACCCATGACTGCAGTCTGAGGAAATATGATGGCAGATTTTCTGAATGTTAAGTTATTTTGCAGCCTCAATGGGCTGATAGAGATCAGGTCGCTCATTCCAACCCAGGTTCACATCAGAGTATTCAATAGCTACACTGGTCTACAGTGCAAAACTTCACAGTAATGGCTCTAAAATTGTGAGATACATACATTTTATTCTGCCTATTCGTTTCATGTGATGTGTCTGTCTGCTTTTATGTTATTTGTGTCATCTTGTATACCTGTTTGATAATGTTCTTTGGTTTTCTTTTAATGACATCCGCAACATTTCTCAACCAGAAATCACCAAAGTGACCTTATTGATTCAACAAGATGATGTGTTGTTGTGTTGTTGTGTGATGTATCATGGCCTTCAGTTTTCAAAATTTCTACTGAGATTCTGATTAATAAAGGGTTTGCTTTGTCAATTTTGGATAGCGGATGGAAAGAACTACCCATAATTCTCCAGTCCTTTTCCCTGTTCTGTTAATTTATGTCAATACCTGTGATTACCTAAATTACCATGTTTCCACTCTCATTCAGGTTAGAGCTGGCTTCAGGGGTAAATTGAGCAAGTCTTACAGTATGTTACATCTGACTTCTTATATGTGCAGCAGTTCGACGCGACACCATAATGTGGAAATATGCCACATCCCCATTATGTTCCAGTCTGAAAAATGCATGAGGATCTCTCAAAGCCTTCTCACCAAGCCTCTCCAGGATCACTTTTGGCAGTGCCTATACGCACTCAGAGAAGCAGTGGGATGGAAAACAGCAGTAAGAACATTGATGCAGGCTGAAAGTGCTAACATTTTAGTCTCCTGAGACAGCTGTAATTGCAGCTTGCTACCTGACTGGCACACAACTAGGCTGCGAATATTGAGATGGCACCTACAAAGTGTCACGGTCTTCCATTTAAGACAGCACACATTGTTTTGCAACGATGTTCAGTGTGCTTTACAAGGCTTTACGTGGGGAATGGCTCATGTTTTGGATGAGCTTCTGCTGGAAAAGGATTTCACTTTCTGCTGTAGAGTGAACTTTGCAGAATACGGGAAGAATAATGCAGGAGTTGAGGATTTATGATCATGAAAAACAAATTTGGGGAACTACTGTGGCTATTCTACTTCATTTGATCGAGAAAATAAAACGCTTAGCCCTTGTTTTTCCCCATAACCCTCTCTCTAGAGAGCTTAGAATGCAAATGATGTATTTACACATTACAGTGCCAAAGGAGGAGGAGAGTTTGCATATCCAAGTTTTTGGATACACACCAAGAAAAAGTGGACAATTGCTCATTCTTAATGTGGCGTGCCGTGTCATATCTGCTTAAGTAAGAAGCTGTTTGCTTTGAAGTGAGGCTCGACTTGCACACAGAGCAACATTTTAGTGATGCATGACTGTTCTCCTTTGCAGCCTGTGGATGACTCATGCTTCTGAGTAAACACCAGGACATACAGCTGAGGGCAATGTCTCGAAACACATCAAATGAAAAGTCAGACAGACGTTTTCATCAATGGCCCCCCTCTTGCACACACACACACAGATGTGTTTTACCAATGTGTTCTGCTTTTAAAATCTTTACTGAAAGACTTATCAAAGATTAATTCAAAGTGAAGTACGCAGCGTGACTGATAAAGAGGTAGAAGGAGTCAATTTCAGGAAACCCAGCACACATATTTTTCAACATATTCCCCTCGTGGAGCATCTTGGCCCTTCAGAAAGTGATCCACAGCAGTGATAACGTCGTCATCACTGTCAAAATGGTGACCGCTAAGCTCCTTCTTCATCTTGGGGAAGAGGTTGTAGTTTGAGGGTGCCGAGCCAGGCGAACTGGGCAGGTGTTGGACCAGTTTGAAGCTACAAAATGTAACTTCCTGGAGAGAGACAGTTGATCGTTGAGTGTCATCCCCAGATCATCAAATACTGACGCCTTGGATTGGCAGCTCGGGTCAGACACCAACCCAAAGCGTCAGTATTTGACAACCGGGAAATGGGAATCAACTATCTTTCTCCAGGAAGTTACATTTTGTTGCTTTAAATCTGCATTCCTGGACGGCAGCCATCGCCGCTCTGGACTTGGGGACTTGTCCATTTTCTCAGACAGTGCTGAATTGCAATTTTCAGTTACCCGAAACAGAAATACCACCAAGTTGGAACAAGAGCTGTACAGGTCATCTCCTTTTACCTTAGGCCATGAGCTTATCAGTCATCCCTCGTATACTGGTCGAGACTACTGAACATCATATTCACTTTGCCCCCACTAACACTTGCTGATTTATATAGGATTGTACAAGATCTAAGTTAGAGCTGCAATGATAAGTCAATTAATTGCTCAGAAGAAAATAAATTGCCATCTACTTTCATAATCGATTAATTAATTTAAGTTAAAAGTGTTAAATTAAGTAAAAGTGTCAAACATTTGCTGGTTCCAGCTACTTAAATGTGAGGATTTGCAGCTTTTCTTTGTCAAAAAAAAAGTTGTTAGTTGCAGCCCTACTTCACTTCAATCAGGTTGTTCACTCATTACGAGGTCGGTAGATCAATCCTGGGATCTTCCAAATGTCCACGGGCAAGACACCAAATCCCAAAATTGCACCCGATTGCTGGGTATGCCTGCGAAGTGTCTCACTGCAGTGAGTGTGAATGGGTGAGTAAGTGGCAAAACTTTAAGTCCTTTGAATCAAAGTGCCATTTAACTGCACTCCAGCACTCTGCAAGGGGAACAATGATCTACTATTACACTCAACTGCGGCTTTGTTCAGGCTACCTGGTAATTTTGCATATTCTCAAGGGAAGTTAGGTAAACTTTATTCAGAGGTGAATTTGTAGAGTGATAATGAGAGTTATGTATAATATTCTGGGCAGCCCACTTCTTTAAAAGTCAGTCAAGTATAATAAAAACCTCTCACTTAAATACAATTCAAGACTGCACAGGTTAGAAAATTACCATAAAATTTAAATCAACACCTCTCTAAAACAGAATATTATAACCGTCATGAAATCAGGATTTAAGTCAGGAAATGTTGTATTATTAGAACATTAGTCTCAGCGTCATGCACTTAAACAACTGGTAATCGAGTGGACATTTGTTTCCAGGCTGTTGTGTTAACGCCGAACATAGACGCACAATCAGTTGAAATTATAGCCAATAAGGAGAGAGGATAATATGAAGCCAAACTGCTTTCATGGACTTGAAAAGAAAGGAATCTACACACTCGGCTAAAGCAGGTGGTGGTATGTACCTTTACAGGTTTACAATTTGCATTAAACACAGAGAAGACGACGAAGGAGAACAAGCACAGCTCGGAATACAGGTTCTGCAGGAGTTCAGAGGGGGTCTCAGGCATTTTTTACCCTCAGGTGTGCATAAACTACAGGTACAACTACAGAGAAGCGGATAATTATCGGTTATTGGTATGGGCTGAACTTGCAGCATGTAGTCAGCTGCTTCAATCACAACCACTTTTAACAGACTGACTAATGAGTGAAAACACACAGGACATAATTAGAGCTCTTTTTTCTCTTTACTTTAGGAAGAAATGTGACAGTTGTGAACAAAACAGAAAATGAGTTGATCCAAACATGATGGGGTAACGAGGATGAATCAAAAACCAAATAAAATACAATTCAACCTCTTTAGTCAGGACAGTGATCATCAGTTTCAACTCCTCATTTTTTCTAACGCTCTCCGTCATAGCTGTAAACTTGAGCCAAGTGATAACCTCTCAAATGTTCAGAAAGAAATATTTTCATTTAGATACTCCCTGAAGGCACTGCACAATAGCAATATTTTTCTTATTGCCCTAGATTCACTCAGGGAAATTAACAATCAGACTAAAAACAGACTTTAAAACATAACCTCATTAAAAGCCAACACGCAGCATCTCCCAGGAGCCTTTGCCTACTGAATGTGACTTTGCATATGTAGGCTAACAAATGTTTGTCACAGAAAATTTAAAATAAAAATAAAAAAAGTTAAGAGCGTTCATACAGTTATGTAACAAGACAACCCAGAAGAAAGCCATTTGAACCAAGGGGATAATGTTCAGCGTTAAAATGCAGCATGTTGTCAGTGAGCAGCTCCAGCAGTCATTGCATCCAGCGTCCCTGTGATTGACATCCAAGCTCAGTCCTTGTATTCAGTGTACTTCTTGGCCGATCCTTGCACCTTGCTGGCGGGGTACTTCTGTCGGTTCAGGGCCATTTTACGTAGCACCGCTTGGGGAAGGTCTACGCGACACTTCTCGGCCAGCTCCACCAGGTAGATCATCACATCGCTGAGTTCTTGTGCCAGGTGCTCCCGCTCCGACTCGGTCCAGTCCGGAAGGCCCTCGGCCACCTCCCCGCGCCACTGGAAGAGCTCCGCCACCTCTCCCACCTCTCCGACCATGGCCAGCAGCAGGTTCCGGGGCTGGTGGAACTGGTTCCAGTCCCGCTCGTCCGTGAACTCCGCTTGCATCCGCCTGATGTCCTCAATGGTGGGCTCGGGGGTGAAGGTGAACCTCTCGGCCCGCCCGGCTCCACCGTTCAGGAGCTTGGGGTGACATGACGCCTCGGTTGCCGCTCCGTTTACCTCAGGTGAGTGTGACTTCTTAGCAAAAGCACCGTTGCTGCCATTTGACGACACTGATGCGTCGCCATTTATTCCGTTTGTTGCCATCATGTTGTATTAAATTAATCAGCGATGCTGCGTAAAAAAACAACTTCTCGAGGTCTGTAAACAACCTACTCAGCAGCTACCATGAGGAGAAGTCCCGCCAGTTGTCGAAACGGAAATGACGCAACTTATGTCGGAAACCGGAATCCCACCAAGGCTGGGCTTTGTAGTTTTTAGTAAGTACCAGCGGCGTACACGCACATAGTAAATGTCACTTTAAAAAACTACATTTCCCGTGTTCGCTGACATTGTACAACATGGCTGCCTCCTGTGTAGCAGCAAGTGAGCTGCTACATAATATGAATAAACAAATATCTATATTTTATCCAAAGGTGTCGTGGGTAGTTAGACGATTAAGCACGTCGAGCTCACGATGCGACGGTCAACCGCAGCCGAGAGCTAAAAGGTAAGTGAGGCTGATGAAGTGGAATAGTTTGTGTTACAGTTTGTGTTACTGTGTCCCTGACCTGTCCCTCTACCGAGCTGTATGTAGCAGTATTAAACGATAAGGTCTCCAAAATCATAGAATAAGTGGAGGGCGAAGACGTTTTCTCCTCCGAGTACAACATTTTGTGTGTGTGTGTGTGTGTGTACATCAAGAGACCTCTATTTTTAACTGTTGCCACTCGCTAATTTACTGAAGAAAATGAAGTTGTGTTCAAATGGTCTTTTTTTTTCTCTTTCTTTTTTTTATAAAGTTTGCCTGTTTAAGTCATACTTTGGTTAAACAGGTGATTTAACCAACTCGCAACGAAGATTGAGGCAAAAGTGCTGTTGCTATGGCACTGTTGCTATGGTTACATACATATCTCCTTCAGGGGGCACTTGCAAAATACATATTTTCTTTATTATAAAGAGAAGAAATTGAAGCTGTAGACATGGTGATATACTGAATTTTGGACCCTAATATAGATAAAGTTGAATAAATAAACAAAAACAGAATCCTTCATTCCCTATAATGCATCCCGGTAGCATCTTTTTCTTCAACCCACCCTACCTTTTACAACCTCACATTTTTCAAACTCCACGGCTCTCCTTCAGGTTTTAAAGCTGTCTGTTATAAATCTCAAAGCTCAACCACTGGGCTGTATTACCAGCTGGGCAAAGCGGGCTCTCATAATCTCCAGTAGCCAAGGTTACACTCTGAGGCAATGAGCTTTTGGTAATATGATTGAATGTTTATTTTATTTTTCCCTGGGGAGTTTTTCCTCACTCGAATCAAGGGTCTAAGGACAGAGGATGTCATTCACTGTACGGATTGTAAACCCCACTGAGGCAATGTAATTGTGAATTTGGACTACATACATGAATTGAATGTAACTTTGTTCCATATACAACATAAACTGACGTGATAAAGGGCCATATAAGTAGGAGCTGTCTTGAAAAGGTTCTCAATGAGCAAGGGTATCTAGTTTTAGACTGTAATACAGTGCTTAAATGATTATGTATTCCTAAATTCATTGTTTAAATAGAACTTGACCATTGTATCGGATGGCCAATATTATAGGCCCATATTGTGTCTAGTATCTATAGTTTTAGAAATTATAATGCAAAAAAGATGCTTGAATGCATAGAAGGTTACTAAAGTTTAATGTTAAACTGTAAAATATCTTGCTTCGTTACATATTTTTATTTCAAGTGTTTGTTAACCATATTTTAGGGGTGACTGCAAAAAAATCTGTGTATATCAGCTGATATATCAATATCAGATTTTTTGACTTTTTTGATATTTGTCTCGGCATCGGCCCCCAAAATTCAAGTGCTGGTCTGGCTCTACTTTAATCAGAGAAACTAACAGAAAAGGAGGAACCATGTTATCCCAAAACAGGAATACTGTACACATGCACTGAGAGGGTTGATGAACGGCTAATTTGTCTTGTGGGTCAATCGGGCCATGATCGAGGTTGCTAGGGTTAATTCCTTTAGACAGCTCCTTCCAGCGCCACGCCAGACATTATACAACAGTTTTAACATGCTCAGCAGTACTCCATGAAAAGTAAACAGATCTTCATGTGTAAAATTGGCAAAGTTCTGTGGCCTTGACCCCATCCGACCGTCTACAGCAGTGCTTAATTCCAAATTAAATTTAGACTGCAACCCCTAATCACATTAACACAAATTAAGCCCCTACACCAAACAAGGAGGGCAGTGCTACAGGAAACATTATTTGAAAGCTGTGTCCCAGTTCCATTCTACAGAGTAGTTGTATAATATGTACTTTATCTAGTATTTTTGCAGTTAATATACAAGAGGCATAAAAGACAAATCAACATATTTAAAAGTTTTATACTAATGTAAAATGATACAAGTGGGCCATTGGATGTCAAGTAAACTGAGTGTCACTGACACATAATAAACTTCACAAAGAGAAAGCAAAATGTCTTTTTAAAGATTTAATACTTCTCACTTCCATTTACATTTTTTTGAAGCTGTGAGCAGTGCCTCTATTTCCTTTGTGCATTGCATTATGGGATGATAGTGTACATCAAAAGCACAGTCAAAAATCAAGCCTTTTGTAGTCTGCATTCTGACTTTTATCATTATACTTATTTTCCAGTGTGAACACAATACATCCTCACAGACTGAATTAGTATGTAGTAGCAGCTTCTCTTTGAAGTGTCTGTATTTTAATGGACGTCTGTCAGCCGGGCCGAAAGAAGTATTTTCCCCCGCCGTGCTACACAGCTACTTTTCTGTCTGATGTTGTTATCCTCAGTCCACCTGTAAAGAAAAAGTTTTTTTAATTTGTTTCTGTCCTGCTCCTCTCCGCCTCAGTGCTCCCCAGCACCTGATCGGAGTCGTGGGCTTGGAAATCCACGCCCAGATTAACTCCAACACCAAGCTATTCTCCGGCTCATCGGTTCGCTTCTCAGCACCTCCAAACTCCCTGGTGTCTTTCTTCGATGCATCCTTGCCTGGCACATTACCTGTGAGTGTTGTTTAATACAAACACTGTTAACCTGTTGTGTTTGGATCGCTTTTTTGTCAGGTAATGTCACTGTGTGTGTCCCCAGGTGCTGAACAAACGATGTGTCGAGGCGGCAGTGATGACAGGACTGGCTCTTAACTGTTCCATAAACAGGAAGTCGCTTTTTGACAGGAAACACTACTTCTACGCTGACCTTCCTGTGAGTTTCTGCTCCCTGTCTCCTGCTAATAGGTGGGGGATTGATAGCACAGGCATTAGTGGGGGAACCTTATCTGACAAACAGCAGCGTAGTTGTCCTGAACATCATGCCGTATCATTGCTTCTGCTCTGATATAACCCGTCCTCATCTGCCTCCGGCTTCTCCATCACAACCCTCCCCGTGAACTCTCCCAGCCATGAGCTCTAATTGAAATAGTGAGCAAGTCTTGCTGAAGCAGCAAAAATGCTATTTGCCACACATGCAGACAAATGACACTGAAAGCTGTTGAAGAAAATGGCCGGTATTTTTTCTCACTTACCAGCTCATTTCCTTCAGTGCACTCCTATTTTTTTACATTATCCACAGGTCATTTCCTCCTCCATTCCTTTGCTGATAATTTGGGCATAGCTTTTATTTTTATTCACATAATTTTGAGTCATTATTTGAGTCATAAAACCCCAGGTAGCGTCGTCTAACTGAACAATTCTGGGTGTGATATGTTTGATCATGAACTGTCTGCACAAATGATAAGATACGAAAATTAAATATTTAATTAAAAAGAACAATTTTGTAGGCTTAAAACGACTCTGATCTTGAGTAGTTACCCATAATGGACTTCACTTGGATACCAGTCATTCTGTTAGAGTGGGTGGTGTTTTCTAATCTCATTCTAACTGGAAAACTCCTCATATAGTTACTATTAAGTACACTCTTGTATAGCAGTATTAATTAACTCATTTATACAATTTGGCCACCTGCAGGTGAAGCAGAACATCTGGCAGACACTGAGCAATATTAGCATTAATCTACTAAGTCAAGTCTAATAGAAGGTCTAATAGTCACTCTACTTTTAGCTCTGTTTTTGTCTCCACCAAATGCTGAGGGAAATATCTAGCCCTTTAGCTGTTACATGCTGTACTGGGTTCAACAGGTAGACGCTAGCTGTTTTTGTCTGCTGTTTAGTGCAGGGTAATTAGCTTGAAGTGAGTTTTTCAGAGCGTTTTTCACTGAAACTACCCGCAGGCTATGGCTGGAAATGATGGTAATGAGAGCTATGAGAGTCAACCAAAACAGTAAAGATGAAGACAGTAAAACGATGAGCTGAAAGACGCTAAAACACTCAGTGGAGCTGAAGGAAACTGCAGAGTTTGTAATAATACACCTTGCTTTAATCACTTTCACATTACAATTAGTTTTCTGACCTATTGATGATATAAGAAAATTGATGAGTGCAGCTTTAACATTTTTATTAAATCTAATTATCACAAGATGTAGGAATGTTGTTCTCTCGCATTGAATTGCAGGCGGACATCAGGCAAAAGAGATATTGGAGGCAGATATCAGCAGCAAGGGACAAAGAACGCAGTATTTTGAAAGTGGACATCTGTGCAAATATCAGATTTTATGAACTTGGAAAGGAAGCACGAACTGGACAAGATGTACACTGTGTGCAAAATCTGCCTCACAGTTACTCACCACATTATCTGTTTTCATCTGAAGCTAAAGAATAACTGTTACAGCAGGCCCAGCTAATCAGCCAAGAATTGAGGAGGCGCTGTCACGTGTGTGCAGCAGGGTCATGTTTGTGGTGTTTGTCCTAGAGCTGCTATGTGAAAACAATATTTCTGCAGATTACAGCACTTATGTAATGCACTGCAGACAGATTTATGTTTTGTTTATGTAATGTTTATGTATCTGAGGTGGGTCACACAGATACTGGTATTGGAAAGATGAAGCTTTTATATTGTTATTGTTATATTGTTGACTGTTGTAGTCTGATTTTGAGAGGACCTTCTAAATAAAAAAGGAATTTTAATGATGACAGAGTAGACGTGTGCAGTCATACGGAAAATTAAGGATGCCGTATATTGAGATGCACCATAATAAATAGTGTAAACATCAGTCTGATTGTACTACTATATGTTATTGGTTATATGTGTATTAACAAATTCATGGACATGAACTTTACCAGAATCCTTAGTACAACCACCATCCTTGTCATCAACCTTATATCATCAGCGCCATCGTCCACAGCGACAGTGTTCATTAAAAAACGTATCCGCAGTACAAAGGACTTCCTCAAGTCTGTCTGAAGAGCACCATCAGCCTGTTGCTAAAAGAGCTCTTCAGCTCGCTAAAACATGATGATTATCATTTTGCGTCACACTCTTGAGCTTCCTACCCATTCTTTGCTCCATGATCACTTCTTCCAAGTCAGGGCTCTAGCCAATAGTGGATCCTGCCTTTTTGATCCATTTATTGATCTTGTTTCTGTCCTCTGGGCTTCAGATGAACACCCAATAAACAACAGTATAAAATAGGGCTTAAGTTATCACACAAATCTGCAGCTTCCCTCAATTTTACGGAGGTTTATAGTGAGTTTCAGCTTCCTGTTAAAGCTGTCTGGCCCACAACTTTACTGTTTTTGTTCACTTTCCCCGCTCTCATAGGGTCCTTTTGGGCTGCAGCAGGCATGCGTTTTCAGTGAAGGGCTCTAAATAACCACTTTACACTGCCTCCTCAGCACCAAACAGCAGACAGTTACCGACTAGCTGGTGAACATATTGGAGCAGCTAAAAAGACAGATTGTATATTACATAGAGAGACCAAAAACAGAGCTAAATGAGAGTGAATATTGGACTTGGTTTCATCAGGTGGCCAGAAACACGACTCTAAATTAATGATACTGTTGCTCTGTAGCTGCTGGATGTTTAATTAAGCGACTGTTTTTTTCAGCTGCCCCCAAGTGGCAAAAACATTCTCATTGCAGCTGTAAATTCCTCCTATTGCGGTTTTCATAATTACTGCTGTTAATTAAATAATCAGTGAAGTAGACCAGGCATGTTTGCCAATGAGGAATTACGTATTCGTAGTTTGGTAAGATAGTGCTAGAGGTATTTAAATAAAAAACTGTTTTTAACACTGATGTTTCCATTTAACAGTCCAAGTGATGTTCACTTTGCTCTCTGTAATGGAGTGCTCGCATGGCAAGGTTTCACCACCCCTCAGAGCCCCGGGGTAATTTTACTGCCATTATGAGTGACATTTTAAAGCTTAGATGGAAATGTCATGGGAACTCTGCGGTGACTTTGCCCCACAGAGACCTCCTCTCATAAATCTAGAAATTCTCGGAAGAAAGGCGATTTTCTTTTTTACATTTTGAACTTTTTTTTAAAGTCGCTCTTTCCGTGGTAGGATATTATGCTTACACAGCTTTGGGCAAGGTAATGAGGAGGATAATTATGTAGTGAAGAACTAAAGAGACATATTTTCTTTTTCCTTTTGTAGTATTTCATAGAAACTGGCTTGAAAATAGAGGACCCTCATAAAGAAGCAAGCACTGAAAAGGAGCTTGAGCTGGTATTTTTATTGGCCTATTTTGACCAGACATTAGACATTTTGATTGCACTGAAATCTATTATGTATTTCTTTTTATATTTCTGATTAGTTTCTGCTTTTCTAACTTGACTTCATTGTGAAAAATGTTACTGATAAAGCTTGATGGAGCACAACAGCTTTCTGTCGATCTTCATAGATAGAGTTTTGTCCCATTTAATATTTCACAGACTTATCACACAGTTGCAGCAGTACATATTTTAATCGCCACGGCAGGGATACATTATCTCCCCGAGAAAGTCCATACATCTTGAAATTCCAGCAAAATCCCCTCCAGAAGCGCTGGATTTATTGCCGGGTTCCTCTCGCTCCATTGTGTGTTTACCAGAGATTGCATCACCTCCTTTTGGAACAATTCTCAACAGTTGACACACACAGCAGGGGCGATAATGCCCGATTACAGTTTTTATTTTTCTGTGAGATTTCCCAAACAAGTCATGCCAGCAGGTTGAGCCTGAGCCTTTATTTGTCTTTTAAATTAACTGCGCAGTACCTGCTGTTGCCTTGTTTAGAATTATTTAGTTTGCATTAATCTCATCAGCTGCTCAAAAAGAGTTATCTGTCCCAGTGTTGTGTGTAACAGCTTGATAGTTGGAGCCACAGTAGCTTTAATTATGCAGATGATGGGACATTTTTCACATTCGACCTAAAGTTTGACTTTAATCTATGCTCATAAAACCAAACAAGTAGCAGGACCGAGGGAGAAATTATCCCGCCCTTGAAAAATACATTTGTAAATTGCGTTGTACATTATTGATATGTTCCACTAGAAATCCCTGATTGCATTTTGTAAAACACCACAGTTGCTCATTAAATGATTAATGCTGCTGCCCAACCAGCGTTCCTCCTTCCGATTGAAATAGCAGGAAAGACACTTACATAAAGTTTTGAACAGCCTTTTAATAACATGCAGCTCCACACTAGCATGCCAGCAAAAAACAAATAATGACAATTTCCTTGAGATATTAAGTCTCCAAATAAACAGACATGGTCTGGCTGTTGAAGCCTTGACATGTGTTTAATGAGAGCAATGAATGTTTGTGGGTTGCTGAGAGGAACACCAGTGTGCAGGCACGAGTAATGAGATGACCGACTGGTTTGTTTAGTGACTTTAAAATGAGTCAGGAAATGACTCAGCGGCTCATGACACGGAAATTAGTTTTTGTGTGTGTGTGTGTGCGTGTGTGTGTGTGCGTGTGTGTGTGTGTGTGTACAGTATGTGAGCTGGCACGCATCCGTATCTTTGGATATGAAAATGGGAGGAGAAGGAGTCGCAGGAAGTGTTTGGAGCATCACTGCTCATTAGGGCTCAATCTGCTGTCAGAGTGTAAAGTGGGGGAAACTTAATGTGGCTACCAGGATCTTATTAACAACAGACTCTCCTCGTCCGTCGTTATGTAGGAACAGTTGTTGATTTATTATGCAGGAAATGCAAATAGCCTTCACTAATAGAGATGCTCCCCAATGTACAGTATTATGTGCTTCAACCAGCAGAGACAACATTTTGTAACGGCTGAGACAAAATTGCAACATTATTCACAATATCCAGCAGATTTAAAGATTGAATCCACAAAAAAGAACAGAAATCGAACAATATAATCTCCAATAATGTGTCATTTTTTTCTCATTTGATGGAAGCGTGGAGGTGATTGATTATGTCGATCAGCCACATTGTACAGAAAGCCAATGACTAACAACCCCCCCCAATCTCTTCTCCCACGGCTTCGCTCTCTTTAGCATAAGTATGATTAATGTGTAGGTCCTGTGATGTGGTTGCCATAGTAACGAGGGAGATTAACACCGGGGGCAGCTAGGATTCTTTCAGGAATATAGGAGCAGGTGAAATATTCATTATTCTCGTGCTTTTGTGAGTAGAGACCTTGAGAGAAATTTTTAATGACGCTTCAGCCAATCAGTCGCCACTGTGTTTTTTGTTTTTTTTATTACACTGACTGTAACACACAGTGGGTTTTAAATGAAAGACTCCAGGAAATGGGAATCTTGCTACCATAATTTTATGTATTTTCCTGATCTCAAAAGGAGGGAATCTTTCCATTCATTCCACTCAAAGTCAGACGATGATCACATTCAGCCCTTTACCACCAGGGCGGTTCAGTTGCTGGTTCGGAGCCAGTGCCTACTCTGGAACCAGTTCTTTGCGTTTCAACTGCCAAAGAACTGGTTCCAGAGCAGCACCAACACTCTGCTGGGCTAGAACAAAGAACCACCTATGTCAGGATGTGGGGGGCGGGGTTATCGTGACCAAAGACCAGCTGAAACAGATTATGACCAAAAAACAAAAGATTTTCAAAATGGACGCCAAACTGAAGCAACAACAATCCAACGACCAATCATGGTTGGATGCCAGTGAAGGCAATGCAAAGCAAGGAGCGGCACTTGTAAAGAGTTGATGTAGGCTATCATAGTTGTTCCTAGCAATGCTGGGAAACTGGAGACGTGTACAGTGACTGAATAATGTGACTATACAGTGGCTCTCACGCACGAAAAGCAAAGCGTTTCTTTAAAGGAGCCAAATCTGAACCAGCACTAGCACCAGCCCAGAAGCAGTACTTGGCTCTCTTTGGTTGGAATAGGATGATTATGTATCTTTGACTGACCCCAATTTACTCATATTGCAATTTTCAGAATATGTCTGAGCCGAGTCGCCAGGATAAAATGTTGGCAGTTAACATTTCTGCAAACCACTTATACGTCCACATAGGCTATGTATCATATTGGGATTTCTAAAGAGATGTAAAGTTTCAACATATTAATTTGCAGAAATCTACATTGCCAACATTTATTCTGGTGATTGTGTCGCAGTTGACAGTTAACATTAATGTAATTAACATTGGACGTACATATCAGAAGCCAACATTGGAAAGGTTTTCGAGCTAAACAGGAACATTTATCTCCATAAAGATTTACCCCCAGCTTTATTCCAGAGTGAGCTAGGAGGATATCAGTTAGCAAAAGATTCTTGTATTCTATGAAAGAGATAAAAGATGGGATTGTACACATTATTCCCAAGTGGTGTAATAGTTTGAATTTTTAATCATGCATACGAGTGCAGCCACCTTAAATGCTCTCTTCAAGGAAGTTATTTCATGTGGGATTAGGTCTGTGCAAATAGCTCACATTTTGTTTTGTTTGTGCTTTTAATGCGTCTATATGTTCTGTACCGCAAATTGCCTCTCAGAGGACCTTAAAGTTCTTCTAAGTCGACAGTGCTGTTCTCCACATTGACTCAGCGTACGCTACACTAACACAGCCGGCAAACATTCCGGTTTTGGGTCCTCTATTTACTCCACAATCTTTCAGCTCAGATTTTTCTTCATATCAGGCTGATGTGTTTTTAAATTTCAGGCTGGATACCAGATCACTCAGCTGCGGCGGCCCATCGCAGTAGACGGCGTGCTGACTTACAGCCTCCTGGGAGGAAAAAAGAGGAGCCAGGTGATCAGAAAAACTGTCAGCATTAAACAGATTCAGCTGGAGCAGGACAGCGGCAAGAGCCTCCATGATGACGTCCGCAGCCAGACACTCATAGACCTAAACAGAGCAGGTAATGTCTGAAAGCGTTAGGATAAGTCTGGGTATTTTATATTTTCTCAGTGACAGCCATAAATTGATCATATCAGCGTGTCCTCTGTGTAGCCACAGCCTCACATAGCTTATCCCTCTGTGCCACAGACCCTCATTGTTGTCCAAAAGCTATTCAAAACACATCAATGAGCCACACCTTTGCACTGGATGACCTTTATTACTTTGAACATGGGCTCTGTAGTTTATTTTTTAATCCAGCCCCTGTGGCTGAAAATAGAGCCCAATAACTCCACTTCATTACTACATTTACTACTGTTTGAGTTCTCTATAAAGTACAGTGCCCAGGTTTTTTAAGGAAATTACTTAAACTATAAAACTAGAATGGCACTCAGTAGAGCACTTACCTCAACAGTTTCCTTTAATTCAATCAAACCAAATCTTATATCATACTCGATAGCACTGTATCACTCTAAATTCAAACCACCCATAACCGCATACACATAATTTGAGATCACCAGATCTGTAACAGCCAACCGCTAGGACAATTAAAAAAGATGACCCTCTATTAAAACATATTTAGATTTGCTAGATCTGGACTTTTATTAGAGTCTGCATCAAATCGTACTCACTTATAAATAACAGCCAAATGCCCTATCTTGCAATGTTTAAGAAAGTGAGAAAAAATTTCCTGGATCGGTTAATGGGCTCTATTCTGAGCTGAGACCCATCCTCTATCCAAGTTTCGTTGAAATCCGCTCTATAGTTTTTGTGTAATCCTGTTGCCAATCCAACCAACCAACCAACCAACCAAACAAACAAACAAGCGGACACGGGTTAAGACATAACCTCGTTGGTAGAGGTAAAAATACATTTTTGAGGATTTTTTCTACGGAAAAAGAAAGCAAATATTCTCTGATTGTAGCTTCTTAATCCATTAAAACCAGACGAAAGATTTGTATACACCCTGAAGACCAGGTGAGTCAGTTTTTTTTGTTTCGAAAAAAAATATTGTGATTCATTATTGAACATCAGAGCAAAGGCAACAAATTCCCTTTTAAAGCCAAGGTCTTAAGCTCGTAAATGTTTTTATTTCAAATTTCTATCTGCTCCAGAGGCTGAGAAATTAAGGTTTTAGTGAACGTTAATAATAAAAAAAAGTTTTTCAGAAAACCCTCAGGTTTTTGGAGGCGATTTCAAACAATGCCTCAGCCTTTAGAATGCATTTTTAATGGGCGCCCCGGGTCATAATGAGTTAAATGTGAATATTGTCTGGTTTCTTTATTTGTCTATCACAGTAAACTGAATATCTTTGGGAAATGGTGGGAGAAACAACACATTTGAGGACATCATCTTTTGCCTTGGAGAACACTGATTGAGATTTTTCACCATTTTCTGACATTTTAAAGACTATAGTTTATATATTAAATAAAAAAATTGTTAGGTGCAGCCCTAGTTTGAACAAATGGGCTTAGTGCTGAGTGCCATAGACAGTAGGCAAGACAGAAAAGTTTTGAGCAATGTACTAACACATGTTAATTCTATTATTTCCATGAAATTTGTTGACAATAAGAAAAAAACATTTTAATCTGGAAGAAAACATGTCGGATAGACATTATGGATAGATTTAAAAGTGCTCAACAAAGCGAGAGCTGTTGAGGTTTGTCACAGAGCACCCTGGGATGGATACCTCAGAGATGTACAACACAGCTGTCTTCACATGCGTCAGGTGTAGGTCTAATGGAGCTGGTGATGGAGCCAGAAATGAGCTGTGGAGAGGAGGCTGCTGCAGCTGTCAGAGAGCTTCAGCTCATCCTACAAGCCCTGGGCACCTGTCAAGGCAACATGTCTGGTATGGAAATCACTCTCTGTCTCTCTGCCTTCCTCCCTCTTATTTTTCCAAGCTGTCATACCTCTAAACCCAAACTCCTTTCCCACTGAGTGTGCTTCTTCTTCGTCTTTCTCCACAGAGGGCCAGCTAAGAGTAGATGCCAATGTGTCCGTCCACAGACCAGGCGAGCCACTGGGCATCAGGACAGAGGTGAAGAACATCAACAGCGCCCGATACCTGGCCAGGGCTATAGGTAAGCACCTTAAAACGTTCAAAACTTAAAGGAAGCGTAGCTGGATGGCTGTTCCATCTGAATGAGTCTCAACTGGCTGCATGATTGCTCATGCGCGTGGAAAGTAAAGACCGTTTTATGAGTCGACATTTGCACGCTCTGTCACCCTGGAGGAATTACGTAGAGTTTGTCTGTGTGTAAGTATGTGTGTGCTGCAAGTCAAATTGGTAGTAAAAGGTAAAAAAAAAAAAGTACATTTACTCAAGTACTGTACCCAAAGGAAAAGTTTGACATTTTGACTGCAGCCAGCTTAGCAAAAAAGACTGGAAACAGTGGGAAACAGCTAGCCTAGCTCTTTTAGAGTTAACAAAATCTGCCTACCAACACCTCTAAAGCCCACAAACATGTTGTATGTTATTTGTTTAATCTGTATAAAAATCGAAGTGTACAAACAACATTTTGCTGTTTTGTGGGGCGTTATGTCCGAGGCTACATCTCGACCAGGTCCAGACTGGGCTCCAGTAAGTCTCGACTGGTCGCTTGGAAACAGGTCCTGGCCAAGACTTGCCAAGTTTGAATCTGCAGCTTATTTTTATTTCACTTGTGTATTTCCATTTCATGCTATTTATACTACTACACTACAATTCAGAGGGACAAATTGTAGACACACAAAAAACAAACCTCCTTCTTTTCATTTTTCACTTTCAGAATGTTGTGAGATAAAAGTCAGTGCCTGGGGGGAACCAACCTGATTTTTCTGGGGGCCGCGACTCGAAAAGATTAAGAACCACAACTACCCAACAGTGTGAACTGTAAAATAGTTCAAATTTAGTCTACCTTGAGCAACTAAAACTAAATTGCTACATAGACAAGGTAAATAAAAATCCAATGATATACATCTCAAGGGATTATTCCTAATAAAGATTTCCATATGAATTGTAGTTCAAACACTACAAACACATGCACACACACACACACTCCTGCAGTTTTGTATCTGTCAGGTGTAAGAAAAACTTTTATTTCCTTTTTAAAGATAGAATTTGTTTTTGTTTGTTTGTTTCAAATGAAAACAAGATCGCTGTGTTTACGAAGAGGCATTAAGACAGGAAGCTTAGTTAATATTGACAGTAACTTGTGAAGCAATACGTTTGGGACTGACAACCAGTCACAAACAATTAGCTGTGTGATAGGAGCTGAATTGGCTTCTGGCAGCTGCTCACTTAAAAAAGCATGGATTTAATGTCGAGTCTGACTTCACTGACTGTTGATTGAGCTTCACTTAAATAGCTGACAAGGAGTCACAGCCAGAAAATTCCAGCTCTTTACATGCAGGATTTTAAGTACGGTTTGACGTAGCGCGGTGCTGTGCTTGAATTATTTATCAATAAAGTTGTATCACATTTACTCTGCTGCTGAATTGGTATTTAAAAGTCACGGAGAAAAACATCGTTTATCACAGTTATAATGTGGCAGCAGCAGTCAGAGACCTGAGGATTGCCAGTACATCACAGCAGATGTTTGGTATTTACCACAAAATGTAATTTGTGCATTCTGGTGTTTGTTAGTGAATTAACTGTCTGTATTTGTGAACATGTCCTCCCTTACATCACCAGACTACGAGATCCAGAGACAGATCGATGTCCTGCAGAGAGGGGGGACGGTGCAAAACGAGACCCGGACGTACGATTCCAAATCAGGGTAAGAAGATGAAAGAGCAGGGCCACGATTGCCAAGCCTGAGCCACTACGGCCCCCTCTGACTGGGATCTGTGCCTGGTTCATTAGTCCTGAGCTTTTGCTGAGGAAGAACCATCATGGTAATCATGATGAATAGAGCCATTTGGATGCCGCCGTCATCCTGTGTTATCTGTGAGCTATGTGCTACTCACAGGCTTATGAGCTCACAGAATGAGCCAGCTCGCACACAGCTGAGGCCTTGATCATCTTCTGGTGCTCTGCCTCATTCCCATGAGGGCTTGTCCAAGGTACATGGTGAAGTGTGGTTAACAGAGGGTGCTGGCCTGTGATTGGCTCTTTTTTTCTTGTTCCTGTGAAGGTGGCTAGAGATTCAACTACACTGGTTTGACTGGAAGGCATCAGCGCTCACATGTTCCCGGTCTTTTTTATTTTTCATGCTTGTTTATGTTTGTTTTCTTGCCAAGCACCACTACACAGTAATTGTTTTCTGGGGTCAGGTGCAGGGTTTGTACGAAGTGTTGATAGATGCAGCATTTTAATGGTGCAATATGTAAGAATTTTATTCAAAAACATTTAAAGATTGCCTAAAATTATCAACAGAATGTGAAGGAATAACAGTTTTGATGTTATGATATCTGTGTCTTGCACAGCTAACTGAGCTAACTAGCTATTGGCAGCAGATACAGTTGGCCGCAGTTAGCAGTTACTTTATTTATTTTAAGTATGAATTTGACAAGTGGCCAATTCTTACATATTGCACCTCTAACAGTTATATTTTCAAGGTTAGGGACATGCTTGCATTTTAATATACTCCTCTAAAATGCTTGATTTGTATCATAATGTAGTGTTTCATCTACACAGTCACTCATGTAAACCAAAAATCTTTTAATATCTAAAAACATATTTGAATACAATTAACGTTAATGGTTCTTTTCTAAACTTTTTTTAGTTATAGTTATAAACTCTCTCCACCTCCCTACACTCGTATTTTGTATGCACTTCATTTTCCTAAACAGATAAAACAAAGTTAAAGATGACTTTGAAGATGCCTAATTCTTTAGGCCATGATAATCGTGAGGTAAAAATTCTGATATGACAGCCTGACCCCAGTTACTAGCAAAATATTGTTAATTTATGATGTGTGCATCTTTTCCTACAGGGAGACCATTCCCATGAGGGACAAAGAGGGTCTTCAGGACTACAGGTGAGTGTGAGTGTGTGGGCTCTCTACATATCTCTGCTCGTTTTGGTCCCGGGAGCTTGTGTTTATTGACGTGCAGTTATGATATCAGGAGGTGATCTTGTCCTCAGTGGGGACTGAAAGAGGATGAGAGCCTCTTGAGTGGCAGGTAGATGGAGGGAAATAAACATACATCACTCAAGGTATTTGATTTTAGGAGGGGGAATGATAGATAGATGGGCAGGTTTAAGACTGATGGAGTCAAATGATTAGGGGACTAAGTGAAATGTGACAAGTGTGGTGTCAAGAGGACTATTAGTATCCCAACCAAAGCCAACCCTCTCTTCTCCGAGCTTATCTGTACTGCTGATAACGCATTCTCCCTCCTCCCTCCCTTTCTTTCAGGTTTATGCCAGAGCCCAACCTGCCCCCTCTGATTGTGTATGAGGATAACGCATCACTGCCCACTGGCATTGATGCGTGCCAGGCGGTGGTGGTGCAGAAGATAAGGGAAGGGCTGCCAGAGCTACCCAGTGTCAAAAGAGACAGGCTGGTGCAAACGTACGGGATCCTGCCCGAGCACAGCTTCACTCTGGTGGTGAGTTTATAAGTGGGTGAAAGCAACCAGTGAGGGAGTCGATTCCCTTACTAAATCTCTTTCCTGCATCTTTTATTTTAATTGCCGTCTGAACAAGTCCAAGCAGAGTCAGCTCGGATGAAGTCCTGCTTGAATCCAAGAGGCAGCTGTGCACTGCTGGACTCTGCTTGATCCCTAATTAGATAACATGCATGTGAAGTGATTGAGAGCGCTCTTGTTGCAGAATGAGGACGGCCTGGTCGAGTACTTTGAGGCGGTGTTGAAGGCGACCAAGAAGGAGCCAAGGAAGGTGATTGGCTGGGTGACAAACGAGCTGTTGGGTCACCTCAAACTGCAAGACATGAGTGTGAGCCAAAGGTGAGACATCCCAGAATGTAGCTTTTACAGTATTCACAAAATACCATCATAGCGTCTGAACGCTGCCAGTGATCAGGTCTCGGATGTCAGGGCTCCAGCACATGACCCCTCCGAGCCTCTTGCGATTGGCTTGTTGCACATTTTGAATGCAGGAGGTGGAATGGAACATGCACAGATAAAGGTACGCGTGGGAAGACGCTTTGTTGAAGCTGCTTTCAGCCAGTGAGTCAAGAGGTCATGGGTTACTTTTTCTGAATTCACTCCAACTTCTTTATTTTTCCTCACAAAATACTAAATCCTCAAGTGATAAATGAAGCAATGTGAAGAGGAAAAGGTTAAAAAATAAAGGTTAAACGATTCACTTGGGGTGCCCCCCATAGCTTAGAGGTTACAACCCTGACCATGAATGCACCGAGTTCAGGTCCTACCTTTCTCACCCATCTCTCTCTCTCTCTCTCTCTCCTTCTATCCTGTCGTCTTTCCTCTGTCTGTAATGATGTCATAAAAAAGGCAGTCAAAAAATGCACTTAAAGAAAAACTACTCACTCTCCAGATTTGGTCTGCGTCAGTCAAGCCTTCTCTTTATTGTAAGGTGTCACAAGGCAATGCGTCAAGTTAAAAACAAAAGTGTTCATGTGTAAAAACTGTGATTTCACGTCACCCAAAAGTGATTTATTATATCTGGTATCAGACATTCAGCTCCACATCGTGTAACTCAAGACCAAACTTCAGTCTGAGACAGTTGAAGAAATTGACTAGTTAAAGCAGATGGTTATACAGATAGATTTGGCAAACACAGCTCTGCTCTCCGAGGGAGCTTTCAAAAAATCCTAACAGCAAGGAGGGTTCTGCAGGGAGAACTAATCCCCTCTTGATAAACACGAACAGTAGATCTCAGTTAAATGTACTACAAGGAGTTTTTAACTTAATTTAATACCGATGCCTATATATGACCTACATACTGTAAGCAAACAAGACAATCAGTGAGACAAGTGGCTCTTTCGATATAGCTTATATAGCTCTTCCTAATTCTGGTCAAATGGATCAGATTCAAATTAAAACAATGCTGAGGATGAATGAGTGTATAGGGAGCTGAAGACAGAGTCTGTAACTGTACAAAAGCTAACAAAAAGAACAGTTACTACCAGATTAACTGATAAACATAAGATCATAAAAGCCTAGCGTACACACCGGGTCATTCACACACACAACATCAATATTTAATTGTTTGATATCAAGGTAATCATCAGTATCAGTAAATCGCAACACTAGCCAGATCTAGTTCTTCAGACACGAGGTGGTGGAAACACTTCCGCTTTTGTCCACAGGGGGCGCCATAATCAACACGAGTGGTCATGAGCAGAGGGGGCAGGAAATGGCTTGTGTAGGCTTGTAAACAAGAACGGCAGGAGCTAGGCTAACAGCAGCAGTCCACAAAGTCATAAATCAACTTTAATGCTCTACCTGGACAAACAATTTGCTTCTTAGCTAGTGACACTGAATGAGGTCTGTTCAATGGCTTTAAAGTGTCGGCTTTTTAAATGCACAGCAGTCGTAGCTGCTATTAAACAATAGCAACAGGGGAAGAAGAATCGTACAGACAGGCTCACTTCATTTGTAAAAAATCAATCTTATTTTGGGGTTGCTGCTCATTCCCACCCTTGACACACATTAACACACCCGAACCTTCAGTTGTTCTTGGCTCAATAGGAAATGCCTCTAAAACCTGAGTTATTGAACCGCTTCCTCTCTATTCCCCAAGAAGGGTTGCACTGGATTAAAGAGCATTTAACCACAAAAAGAGATATCGTCTCTGCCGTACGGTGCTCGGAGTAATGTTTTTATAATCAGGCTACAATTTCTGTGTTGAAAAATGACAGCGAATCAGCTTTAGTAAGATCAAATAATTCTGTTTTAACCAATTTACACTGAACCGGTTTTGTTTGATTGACGATCAAAGGATGATTAAATCGTAAGTGTTCACAAACACTGATTAGAGCGTCACATACTACACAACAATGACGTGTGTGAGATCATAAACCATCCCATATCCTCTGATTCCTGTGTGTGATGATGAGAAAACACCTGCGACAGACTGACAGGCTGCCAGGGAAAAGGTTGTTTTGACAAACCCAATTAAATTAGGGAGATCATTACTTTTTGGGGAAGAAGGTGTTGTTTTGATTTCTCTCAGCTGAAGGCCTGTCAGCTGGAACATGTTTGGATTTTGTAAATGTTCCAAAAATATTTGAAATTGATGTCTTTTTTTTAAGTATTTGGATACAAAGAGAAGTTGCCATAGTACCTTTCACACTTGTGCTTCAAAAAAGACGAAGATGTCTATCTAGCTACCGGCTATGCAAAAATAACACCAGTCTCCCACTGTTTCTGTTTGCAGCATACTGTGGCGCTAATTTCAACTCTCATTCAACTCATTTTATAGTGGCAATTTTCCTAAATGGCAGATTATTAGTAACAAACACACGAGGATGGTTGTCTGAGTTGTATTCGTCAAGCTCTTACCGGAGGTCGTGACAGTCGCCGGATCACGACTTTAGAAACTTCACTTCGGCTCATCGAGTCCACTCACATTGTTCTGAGTAGTTAATTCAAGTGAGTAATTTTCACTATTGTTCAGCTCTGAAAAAATATGATAATTTCTTAGAATAAAAAATCTCTGAGTCATTACAGAGCAAATGAAATTGAAACGAGTAATGAGTTGACGTCAATGCAGATGCTGTGAGCTTTACTTTATCTGCCATTCCCAGATGGTCGTGACGCATTTGTGTGTGAGTAAACCACAAAGTAGCTGCTGTTTATTTATGCATAATGTTGCATTTGCTTTGGTTGAAAGGATGAGAGTTGAGGAAAAAACAAAGAGTGGCCGGCAGAACTGCCAAAAGCCACAGGCCGATAAGAAAGTTAGAAACTCAGCTTCCCAGGAGTGTCGTTACATAAAGAATTAAATGGCGTTTTGGGCATAAAATAAAATGTTTTGAGGAGTTTTAACAATGATGCATGCGTCAATATGATGACAGTCTGCTGCTGTATAATCTTCCCAAACTTCCTGTGGCCCCTCTCACTCAAGTCAAATATGAAATTGGGAGGAATATTGGGTCGGGCAGCCAGAGAGGTGAAACTCTGGACATGTCATGAAGGGCTCATTCGGGTGCTTCCACCGGCTGAGATGAGTCGCTCTTCCAGGGCTTCACCTCAGAAAAGTTGCTGGGTGTGCTGGCAGCTGCCTCAACTCACTGCGAGTGCGGTGGCTGATTCGTGGCAGGATGGTGACATGATGGCAGACAGACGTTAAAAAATTGAAAACAAATATAATGAGGGTTTTCTACTTCAGTGGTTCCCAGTGTTTTATGTCTGACATGCAGCCACATGAGCTTAGAAGCTACCCCCCTCACTGGCACCGCTCAAATATGTCCTTATCAGTGGATGATAAACTGGATGTTATTCTTTCAGCTATACAAGTGTGGTTACTGTTGCAAAAATTCACAAATATTCCAACTGTTTATCCATTACTTTTAGCAAACTAGTTTAACTTTAGCTCACAATTTCAACTGTTTATGCAGTACTTTTAGCTAACTAGCTCAACTGATTATTTGTTTGGCTTCTTTTAGCTAACTATTTCGACTTTAGCTAACTATTTATTTAGTACATTTAACTAGTTTATTAAGTACATATTTTAGTATTTTTAGTGCTATTTAATCTGTTTGCTTCTTTTAGCTAACTAATTTAACTTCAGCTAACAATTTCAAATGTGTATTAAATCCTTTTAGTGAACTATTTAGACTTTAGATAACTATTACAACTTTGGCTAACAATTTTAATTGTGTATTCATTACTTTCAGCTAAACTATTTCCAATTATTACTAAAAATCTGTATCACACCAACTGGTAATCCAGCTTGCTGTTTATTTTCCTCCTTAACACAAAAATGTGGATATATTTTTAATCAAAATTCCAATTAGTTGAGCCTCCAAGCAACTGCGCAAGTACCCTCTAAGGTCCAAGTACACCACCCTGTTTGACACACAAACAGTCCGCCACGCCAAGCTGTGTTTGTAAAGATGGATGCTTTTCATCTATTTTTCCCGGCGTCTTTAAAAATAATTAAGTTGAGATGGACTGTCTGGCCTGCAGTACGCTGAATGGAACGGTGTCTCTACTTAATATATTCTAACAGGCTTTTTGATTCAGTTTGTCTGGTAGCCTGGGGAATAAACAAGAAGTCATCGGCAAGACAAACACATTTAGGCAAATCGCAAATGTCGATGGACTCCTTCCTTTCAGTCTGATGGTTCCACTGTCTCTCTCTCTTCCTCCACGCAAATCACATATTCTACAGGACACCTATTAAACTCGTCATTATTTCATTTCAGCCCCGTCTCTCCTTCTGCCCTGGCTGAGCTGCTGGACCTCCAGGAAACGGGACACATCTCCTCCTCGGTTGCCAAGCAGGTCAGTGACCATGCAATTATCCCCTTCAATCTGCCACTCAATACAAACACCCCCAGCTAGGGATTGTTTGCATTCTGGTTCTCACCTGTGTCTTCTCTCTGCTCTAAGGTGTTCCAGGAGATGTGGAGGTCATCGGGCAAGACGGCCCCACAGATCATCCAGGAGCAGGACTTGGGCCTTGTTAGTGACACTGCACAGCTGCACAGCATCTGCCAAAAGGTGGTGGACTCGCACCCCAATGAGGTGAGGGCTCAGATTTACATTCTTACTCATAATTACATTGTTTTGTTTGTTTTTTATTTCATGCGAGGTTTTGTGTTTGTCTTTAGGTCCAGGCCATCAGAAATGGAAACAAGAAAGTTCTGAACAAGCTGATGGGGCTGGTTCAGAAAGAGACCAAAGGGCGAGCCGACCCAGTTTCGGTGAGGGCGATTTTACAAGAGATGACTTCATGAAGGTTGGACTTTTCACCACAGATCGAGAGTCAAAATCGTGGCATGTGTGACCTTCGTGAAAGACAAACGATGGAGATCTGTATGAAAAATGCAGATCTGCAGAGCAATCACGTCCACCAGTTCTTCTGTGGGTTCATTTAACTGTTGATGGTCGAGCCTAAAATGAAGCTTCCATCCTTAGTTCATGAGGGGATGACATTTTTGTAAATACTGAGCACAGCAATCATTATCTTCTGTATTTATGTACATTACATATGTGTTTAAAAAGAAATAAATCTTTTCAAATGTAATACTCTCAGTGGCAGTGTTGTATCAGTTTATTTGTCAGGGAAAAAAGGCGTCCATGAATCCCAAAATACTGTAAATATATTTTCATTTGATTAAAATCTGCTTGTGAGTCAAAATCTAATTTAATTTTAAAGGTACATTCCAGTGGTCCTGTTAGGAAATAAATCAGATCGATTCAAGAACGATTCTTTAAAGCAGTCCTGCATATAATTCAGAGTAACACTTTCAGTGTGACTCAATGTAGCAGTGTCCGCTGCCTTATTGGCCTTTACAGTCATCTGTGAGGCCTGAAAATCACGTAGCCTGAAGATAAAACTGCTGACACGACAGGTGCTCTCCTATCAAGAGATTTAACAGGAACATTGCCCCTCAAGACATCAGGAAGGAGAGCGATCAATGAGCTCCCTCTTGTGGTTGAAGCCGGTTATTTACCCTGTAATACTTCTATGGTGCATTAAATTCCATCCTTCACCTTTTGTTCAGCAGATGGACACGGGTGTTGTTTTCTGGTCAGCTGCACCTGTTTGCAGGCTGCCTGTGTGGCTCCAGCACAGCCCCTCAGGCTGTTGGAGCTTTTTTATTACAAAATACTTATTAGACTTTTGTTCTGGTGGTCTTGGCTTCAAATCGTTGTAGTTCCTGGTTGTCTGTCAGCAGGTGAAGAGACCCAGTGGGCCATATTTTGCCTGATTTGCATATTTTCTCGAGTTCATCCCACGTTGATGTACCTTCACGTCGCTTTTTGACCCGTGTAATAACTTGTTCGCATGCATAAGCACACCACGGCACTGTACGCTCAGCAAAAAGCTCCCCTGTCAAATAGCTTCTCCTTCACAGTTTGCTTCGTCTCTGCAGTATTTCGCAGTCATTGCATGCGAGTGTAAGCGCTTGTGTTTACTGAAGAACAAGACCTAGTTTTGAACTAAATCTCTCCGGGGTGGAAAAGGCTGCTCGGAAAGGAAATGTGAATTAAATGAGGACGTCAATGTCTGCAGCAAAAAACAGCCACCAGCCACCTCTGGCAGAAAAGGAAATAATATATCGATTGTGTCAGATGAAACCTAGCCAGGTTTTCTGCTTTGAGAAGCTTTCTTTTTTTTAGTTTGAAGAGTGAACACATTAAATGCAACCAGTTTAATTTATCAGAAGTTGTCTTTATTAAAAGAGGCATGCCTTTGTGTGGAACAGAAACCTGATCACATCTCGGATAGAAAACTGAGGCCAAATGGTGTCAGAAAGGATGAATCTTTGGAATAAGAAACCCAGTTTTCATGCCACAATGCTGCTGAAACATTTATTGTAATGCTGCACCGGGTATGTTACACAGACTGGATCTGAGCTGGTTGAGGGTCAGCAGTGCAGAGTGGCACTGCAGTATGAAAAGGCTGATAAAGTGCTCTGAAACATTCGTTTACCGGAGAGAAAGATTGTGAAAACGGGCTTTGATTGATACAAATATACATTTCTAAGCCATTTCTAGAAAAAGTACTTAGCGTAATTTGCCGAGTGGATTTAAATAGGAACAAAGAATACACAATCCAGGTACAAAACTAAAGCTCAACACAATTCATCGTCTTATTAGCTGGATTAATGAGATGACGGATGTTTATCAAGTTGGGATAATTTCACAAGACTACAAGATGTACAGTCACATTTTCATCCTTATTTGCTTTCTTCTAAAAAATTGTGTTTGTATAAAAGTACATTGATGTTTTTGTTAGAAGTTGCAGTCCATAATAATTCATTTCATAACTGAAACAAACTTTGTTCTACATAAACAGATGTAATCAGGGATGCACCGATTGTGATATTCGAGGCCGATACTGATATCAATGTGTCAAATAACAATTTCGTAGATAGCCGACACTGATGTTTTTGTTGTTCCCCCTTTTGTGCCAGGAAAACAAAGACATATTCACGATGAAGTGAGCAGCTTCAAAGTCATTCAGCCCTTCTTTACGCTATAGGTGAATGAGAAAAGGTCGTATGTAGCCCTACAAACTGATGACAGGGGTGTCATGAGCCATGGATGTGCCCTCCCAGAATTTATGTGACACAACAGATAAACATCGGTCACTGCTACCTCACTTGCAGACAGGCTAACAGCATTCAACAAGAAAAATATCGGCCAGTACCGATGTTTGGTGGATAAATCGGTGCATCCCTTATTCTATATATATTATTTCTCACATATTTTCCTCCATAAAATTCAAGATCTTAACTTCAAAAATGTTCTATTTCCTGCACTATGCACATCTTGACTGCATAACATCAACAGAGTCCCCATCAAGCTGTGTCTGGATGGTGATTATTGTCATCTTTACTTCTAGAAACTCTAGAAAGGTTTTACTGAGAAACAAAGACATTTGAGAGCAACGTGGAGATCAGTTAATATGAAACAGAACACGTCAGAAAATATGGGACAGTCCATGGCCTTTACTTTACACCTTAAAAATGGACAGCTTCAACTTAACAATTTTCTTAAATGATTTAATTTTAAGCTTATACTAGGGCTGCACAATATAGCAAAAAAAATCTATTTTGATTAATTCTGCAGCCCTAGCTTATACTGTTGAGTTTTATGTGACTCCTGAGTAAATCCATTCGAAATCAGGCAATAATGTGTACTAAACTCATTATTTAGGCACCAATTTAAAAGTATTTCTGCTTCGTAACAAAATATTTCTCTTGCATTACCTCATTTTAACAACCATGTGCAAAACCTGGACTGAAATAAAGGCGATTTCCAGCAGTTTGCCCTCAGTAACCGTCACAATCTGAGATGGTTTTTCAAAAGACGCAAAACTACGACTCTCCCAAAAGTGAGATTTCAGACTTTAACACGACTTTAAACACCCTACACAATCCCTAAATAGAACAAATCATAACAACTAGCCGCGAGTATAACCTCTTTCAAAAAAGAGGAAAACATATGGCAATAGAAACTCTCATAAAAGCTTAAATACCCCGTCCCAGTCTGGAAATATGCAGAACTTAATTATACCCAAAACATCCTCGATTTGCATAGTGTTCTATGTCGTTACAACATTTTTCTTACAATATGTACATTATCAAGCGTCGCTAAAGTAAGGCAAATTAAATATAGCGTGAATAATTCTGGTTTCGGTGCTGTGATTTGGAAAAAAAAACTGTGGAGCCCATTAGTGTGAGAAACTAGTGCATTAAGAGGAAAAACCGCTTCACCCGAAGAGCGTTTAAGAGCAGAGAGGACAGATCGTGCATTAGAAAATCTCCTGAGGTACCGTCATGAATTAACAGAAAAACGCCAAAAACAAAAGTATATCTAAAAACACACAAACACCACTTTGTAAAGTTTAAAGACAAAAGCGACTGTCTGAAAAACGCAGTCGTGTAACAGTTGCATAAGATTGGAGGAGTTCGGATGTGTGATGATGCCGGCCCTTCTTCTTCTTCTTCTTCAAATGACAATTGTTGTGATTAGAGGCTCCATGTGGTGCTCAGTCACGCTGACAAAGAGGCAACGACTCTCCAGAAAGGCCACCTGAGTATTCAACAGAGCCACACTGAGCAGCGGACATCTTGCTGTGAAGACATGTGTAGAAGACATTCAGAAAAGAGGGCGGAGGAGCCTGAAGTCAAGAAAAGGGCTGATTGCTTTAAAAAAAAAAAAATGCTGTTTTTTGTTTTTTTTAAATCATCTCTTTACAGTCTTTGGTTGGTGGACCTGGAGCTCGCTCTTTTGGGCATTATCGGCTGGTGCAGGCTTCATCAAACAGGTCAAGTTCTAGCTGAAAGTTTGGCGAGAAAAAAAACCCTTTTAACGACTACAAAGTTGAGATTGAAAAGCACATGAACTTGATTATCTTTGCTTGGAAAATAAATACGCTTATTTCTTTAAAAACAGTTGTATAAATCACTTGATCTAAGAGGTTTTGTGCCTGAAAATGACAAAAAAAAAAAATAGAAAACCATCATAAAAGAGAGTCTTTTAAAATCTTAAAATCAGAGTTCAGTTGAGGCCTGTTGGGACGCGATCACTCTTCCATAGGAATGTACGATAAGATGGAGTGCTCCTGTGCAATGGCAGCCAGTTCTTTGAGGAACTCCGTGAAGAGGACGGTAGCGAAGACTTCTGTCCGATCCAGAGAGATGGCTTTGGGTTTCGGCGGCGGTGAACTCTTCAAGATCCTTCCCGCCTCGCCGTGGGAGGAGTGTCTGCCCCCGCCGCCGCTGCTTCTGTCTGAGAACATGAAGATTTAATAAGTTACGCTGACAAAATGGAAACAAATAATGACACGCATGGATATATTCTAAGCAATTCAGCTGGAATTTGAGACATTTTGTAAACATAATACATTCCTGTTAATGATTTCTCCGTTTATAAGTTATTTCAGCCCACGAAAAGTAGGATCCCAAGTGTCTCTCTTCTGGAAAAAACACTGAACACGTACAAGAAAGGAGAACATTCCAGCTGAGCAACTCAAAAATTCCCTTTAAATTTCCCATCTAAGAAATCTCTGGCTCTCATCTTTCCGCAAACATTCTCCCGATGTTTTTTTTTCTAGCTCGTACAACTCCGAAACCGCGGGGAGTCTAGTTCAAACACGGGGCTGAAACTCCAGGGCGTAGCTGTAGCAAAACTGCAAAGACTCATGACTTAACAAAATCAAGTAGAATTTATTCGGATTCCCAACAGAGGCCGAAACACAAGCGATAATGAATGCAAGTGTTGTTTTGAACTTGACCCATTTTTGACTGCAAAGTTAGTGAGATTGAGGAACTCGACAACAGTGCGGTTTATATTCTAGTCATCGGGTGGCCGACAATTGATATCTAGAGTCTGATTACATTCGTTTAAAACATCTGAACACTTCTGAGTCGACTATAAATACATGATTAGTGACGCTGATGTAATTACGATAAATAAAAGTAAAAGAATATGTGTAGCAGACAACGGCTTTCCTGAGGATGATTACTCAAACACAGCTACAGCTTAAAGGGTAAGTCTGACATTTTGGGAGATAAACCGCCAGTAGTGTTGGCTCAGCATAAAAGACTGAAAGCAGAGGGGAAACCGCCTGCTCGCTCTGTCCAAAGGTGAAAAAAATCTGCCTGCTAGCATCTCTAAAGCTCATTAATAAACACACTGGCCCGATCCCAATGTTCACATTCACAGCCTCACAGACTTTGACTACATTTCTGCAAACTTTGCCCGAGGGGATTACCCACCGTTCCTAGAGTTGTAACGTTAAACACAGGGTTACCAAGACAGAAACACTTCTTTTTTTTTTTTTAAAGCCAACAGAAACAATGATAATCCAGATGCTGGCACCTTTGAATTAATTTCATTATTCTGTATGCAATGTTGTTTTCATTCACATAAATTTCCTAAATTACTACTGAGGATTAGATATTTACTCTTAGAACTGATCCTCAACCTGAATCATTCAATTTATTAAATCTTAGAAACGTCATAAGCTTTTGAAACAATATGGAACTTTTTCCCTGAAACCTCTGACTGAATATGTTTCTTTTTATGTATACGTGTGCTCCTGTTTTTTTTTTTCAATTTCAAATCGTACAAAAATCGGTGTAAAAATGACGTGTTGTGGTTTAAACCTGCCAACTTTTTTCATTTTTTTGTGTTGGCTGCTAGCTTTAGTTTCATATTTAGGAGGGTAGAGGGGTATTAATCTTCTCACCTCCATCTAAGCAGGAAAGCAAATAAGTATATTTCCCAAAATGTCAAACTATTCTTTTAAATGTCAGCCCTGTATGCAATGGAGTCAGAATTGAATGAGAATGTTTAAATACTTGATATTTCAGAGACCATAGATCAAAATTAAACTCCTATACGTGGGTGTTGTCACCTGCTGCGGTGAACGAAGTCTCCCTGGCCAGCAGCCAGTGTTGGGCGGCGGTGATCAGCTCGGGAAAGTCTTTCCTGCTGGCAGCCTGCTCTTCTATCTGGTGCTTCACTGTGGCGAGTACCTGAAGGGAAACAGACGGTTACAGTCACATCTGCAGTATTTACACTGAAGCTTAATTAATGATGACAACCTTAAAATCTGCAGCCTGATTGGATTAATGAAGGCTCTCTTAAGCTAGTACAAGAAAAAACCGGTCAAATCCTCTCTACTTCATCTTACTTCAGAGCAGCTACAACACTCTGCTCAGATTTCAAACATTTGATTGTTGTCTTTGTAAGTGATGTCACGAAAACTTAAATCTTTTGCTCCCATTTCTGCCTTTTGTCTACTTGACGATGCCTCAGAGGAATTGGGAATTTAAATAAAAGGCTCACTCCTGCCTACACATGCATAAGAACAGAATACACATATTACCTGGTAAAGGGAGCGAACCGTCGGCTGAAACACCAAGTTGGTGTTGAGGAGGAACGAGCGCAGGAGAGGCTGAGGGTAGGCCGCCAGCTGGGCCAGGATGCCCGTCAACAGCAAGTTGACATGAAGCGAGTTGGACATCATGTTCTCCATACGAGACAACAGCACACTGACGAATGGACCTGCAGAAAGAAAAAATCATGAGTAATCTTTTAATTGTACTCTCTGAATGATGCAGAGGGAAGATTTGCCTTTACTTACCAGTGAAAGGCACTGAATGGCTTCTAACTCCACTCCCACTGCCGAACTTCGGCCCAAACGGTGATTGCACTTTCTCCGGCTCTGGTGTCTCGGCAGAGAAGGAGGTGAAATCCATCTCCTCCACCTCCTCCTCCTCCTCCACCTCTGCCGCAGATGTGACAGGCTTCTTCACCTCTGCATCAGTTTTGACCTGTTTTCCGCCCGCCTCAGTGTCCAACGTACGAATGAGCTCCTCATATTGAGCCAAAAGGTCGTCGCCCAGCTCAGCAGCAGCGGTGTTGTTGTTTTGGAGGTTGGAATTACAATCTGTCTGACCTTTGGCCTTTGGCTCCAAGGTCTTCATGCCGTTATCAGCCATCAGAGAAGGTGGGAGTGTTAGACTGAGTCCGTTTTTTAGGAGAACCTCTGCAGAGCCTGGTTGGGTTGCTTCTGATTCAGACCCGGTTGATTTGAGCTTACCACGCTCGGCATCTCTGGCGTCTTTCTTGGCCACAAGATCGTAGACCATGACGTCGTCCTGGAACTCATTTTCCTCAATATATGTGCCTTTAACCAACATAATGGCTGTTTTCCTCATCTCCTGGATGTGCTTTGGTGGCTCAGCAGGAGGCTGCTGTGGAGGTTTACTCTCCACAGGAGCCTCGGCTGTCTGCACCGGGCACGCATCGTAACTGTCATCCCACTCCAGCTCCAGCTGGTTGACGGAGGGCGGCTCTGCATTCGGCGGCGGGCGGGGTCGAGGGCGAGGTGCTACTGGCTGAGGAACTCTCTTGAGAACCATCTGGGTTCTCTTCAGCCCTGGCTCCTCCAGGACGCCGGGCTGGTATTTCTCAGGAGGCGGGTCCTCGCCGTCGTACACGGCCGACCACACCTGGCAGGCCCGTATGCAGCTGCTGATGCTCAGACGGGCGTCGTAGAGGTAATGAAGATAGCTGACATCCAGGTAGATTTCTGAGCCGATGGTGCAGGAGTTACCCGAGCCATCATCCTCCTCTAGGAAGCTCTCGTTCTCCTCTGGGGAAAACAGGTAGGAAATGTTGATAAAAGCTGGCGTGCAGCACCTCAGCGCCGCGCTCACACAGAGCAGAAATAATGAGTTTGACATGTGACTACAGGGGGTAAAGTGATGTAACACAGCGAAACAGCAGGAGATCTCACTATGTGATAAAATACTACATAAATAATCAGCCCTGCTATATGTTCACGTCCCAAGTAAATGCAGCTCAACATCTTGCAGTGTTTGTTTAAAACCAGATCTGAACACATAACGTTAACACACAATCTTTATTATGATTGTTTGGCTCTGGCACTCTAACTGCTGCAAAGAATAATTTTCCATTTTCCTCTGTAATGCCGGGTTTGTTCCACTTGCTTTGACGGCACACCACCATTACCGAGGTTATAACACGCACACACGTTATGAATAGTCAAATCCTCTGGGTGAATTCGACTTGCAGCTGATTCTAAAGCAGAGAAGAAAACCAAATCCATAAAAGCTGATTACAAATGAGGCTGAAAAGCAGTAATTCATGTTGGCTCGCTTAAAAAATTAGTCTCCCCCGTCTCATGTAAGTGGTGGAGGGCTCAGGTATACCGTGGTATGACAGGCGATGGTTATCATTCGGTGTAATTCTGCTTATCTAAGGTCTTGAATTAATTTTTTTATTAACGTTGATAAAAAATTAAAGTTTCATCACCACCTGGATATGATCATTTGTGAAAGGGTATGAAATGTCATCACTTAATCCTCTTAGACATTTCTGTCATTTTCATATGAATCATTGAGAAATGGCCAAAAATGAGTTTTGTGAGGTCAACGTAACCTTGACCTTTAACCTTTGACCACTAAAATCTAATCAGTCCATCTTTGAGTCCATTTGTGCCAAATTTGATCAAATTCCCAGAATGCATTCTTGAGATATCACGTTCACAAGAATGGGACGGATGGACGTTCGTATGTATGAACGGACAGCTGACGGAGGCATAAAAGTCTTGTTTTCATCCTTAAGGGTCATTGTAACTGATAATAATTGTCATACGGTGATATTTTCGGATTTTCTGTTATCGCACCATAAAAATCACATACAGTTGCAGTCCTAGTTTCAAGCACAAGGTGTGGATGCCTACCGAAACAGGGCCTTCAGAAAGGTTGAAGGGCTGAGTCAACCAGCTTCCCTCTGACTTTCAACTAGGATCATAATTAGCTGTACTCCGACAACATCATCCCGACACAGTTATTGCTGTGATCTGGGAACGCGGAGACGTTTCTGAAGCCAAACATGGCAGCAAACACAAGCAGACGCTCAGACAGGTTGTAAACAAACACACAGGTTTCACTCATCACAGTTTACAGATCATTGTCCTTGTTCAAATAGTTGTGTGTGCAGTTTTCCTGTGCAGTGAGGGATTATTACCAACACTTGTTTTACCTCCAAAAAAAGTGGTTTACATGATATCGCAAAACTGTTGGCTTGTTTACAACCCGTGTGATCGTCCTCGTCTTTCTTGTCTCATCTGTGCCTCCCCTGTTCCCAGATCTGAGCAACTCATTTGGCGAGCAAAATCTTGTCATAATAAGCTACTGAAATGATGTCCAACACTATAAAAAATAATATCCAAGCTGTAATAAACCACACAAAATGTCCCTTTAAAGTCCTGTCCCTCTTACCCATGGCTCTGGTGCTGTTGGGAGTCTCCGCACCCTTGGAAAAGAGGATGGAGTCCAGCTGTCGGAGGGGCGGGGGGCTGCGATCGGGAGAGCAGCAGGACGGCGTTAATGCCAGGATCTTGGCGGCTGACACCGAGTAGCAGTCCCTCTCCCTCACCACACGTCTCTGACTCAACATCATGTGATTACAGGGGATCAGGTACCTGGGGAGGCAGATGGGAACGAATCCTGTTAGGGGAACCGACGGGTGGTCGAGGGAGGGGGGAGGGGAGGGCAGACAGATGGCAACACAAGTCTGCGCGGTAGGAGGTAGAGAGTAAGAGCTCATCACGACGTAAACCAATTAGACGTAGCGCCCTCCGTCTGTGTGCGTGCCACTCACCTCAACACGAGCTGCAGCATCACATCTTCACAGTATAAGCCAATGAGAGTGCGGAAAAGTGCCAGTGACACAGTGCCTAACTGGAGAGACACACAAATGAAACACATTGCATCAACTGAGGAGGCCTTTTTACATCCATATCGGGCATCCCTCATTTTTCCAACCTCTGTTTTCTGTTGTCAGACCACTGAACAATGAATGAAATTTGCTGTGACAGCAGCTATACTGATGTTTAAAATAAGTGGTGACAGAGGACATGGGCAGCAACAGCAAGCTGTTCTAGTACAGCCACAAAGCATCTGTTACTTGAGCTAAATGTGCTGCAAATGTGTATTTATGCTTCAAACGCATGCAGAAAGTGGGCAGATCAGCTCTTAAACTGTGACGAACAGATGCTTCTCTAATGAAACATTCATTTTACATGGAGCCTTGACGTCATATCGAGGGGATAAGTAAATTTGATTAAAACACAAACTTCACTTTCACACAGATGTTAGGGGGTCATTTATAGATGACATGAGGTCCCCTGGTTATACTAGTCCCGTGTGAAAAGGGCTCTAACGTGTACGTTTTTCCTTCAGTCAGGCGCTAAAAACTCAAACAGAGCAAAGGGCACGACTACCTAAGAAGTGGCTGTTTTTAAAGTTATCAAAGTTAAAAAGCGAAGAGGAAAATAAAACAGCTGAAATGTGGAATATTTGCATGCTAGTCAATGTTTAATTTGGCTCGAGGTCAAATATTTGAAAAGCAAACACGTCTCTTATTTTTCACTGAGTCGCAGGTGTGTCGATGCTGACTCATAGCAAACACTGGAGGGAACTCCCTGAGCCACTTACGCAGTCAGACAGCAATGTAAAGAACACATTACTTATTCATGTTAATGATTTTAGTCCTGCCAGAGTATATGAACAAGATGTTCCAACGTATAGGACTGTGTTAATAAACTGATATCGCTGCGACTGAGCGTCGCCATGGCAACAATCTGCCAGATTTGGTGCTGACATTTAAAGTTACACATCGGGTCCAAGTGCCTCTGGGGGTAGTATTTCCAGGACTTATGAAACATGAGTCATGATGTGTTTGAGCGCAGTGTGTGTTTTTAAGACAAGACATGTAGATTTGTCCTCTACCTGGAAGGGGGTGTTGATGCGGCTGACGAGAGTGTCTAAAATGTGGACGCTCTCGTGTCGGTGGAGGAGGATGAAGGAGAGGAAAGTCTGCAGCAGAGCCGGCTCGGTGACACTCCTCAGGAAGAGGTCGAGGTACGCTGTGGTGGTCATCACCTCCTCTAGTGTCAGCTACACAGAGGCAGGAGGACAGAAGTGTGACGTCATTGCATTGCTAAAACTTTATAACCAACTTTCACATGGATGTGAAGAAGAGAGGGAAGAAGAGTGCCAACCTTGTGGAGAGCCGGTGCGAGGACAGGCACGAGGAATCCGTTGTAGATGTAACCGACCAGCTGGTCTCTGATATCAGGATGAGCCACCTGGGAACGGTTAATATTAAGGCACACGTCAGTCAAGAGTGCAGTCAGGCAGAAGGTTGCAGCAATCTACCACGTGTGGATTCATTTTTAATGTGGCCGAGCCACGTGCGTTCAGCCTCCTCACGTGTTTTCACCTGAATAACGGCGTTGCAGAATTCCAGGGAGTTGAGAAACTGGACGAGGGACGGCATCTTGAGCCAGTCCTCTTTGTGAAGGCAGTGCCACTCCTCGTTGGGAACCTCCAGCTTGGTGGGCAGAGAGGAGTACAGGCCGCTCAGCCCTGTGGCCAGCACCTGAGGAGAGAGAAAGATTGAAAGTTGAAATGTAATGACTTTTCTTTCAGCATCATCTTCAAGTCAAAACACCTGTATATGGTTTTTAAGCCTCCGGTTTGGCATTATGGCCGTCACCATCCTGTCTTTTTACTTTCTTTTTGCAGCCAAAAAATAAGATATTTCGATTAGATGGTGGAGCAAGGGAGAATATCCTGATTGAATCTGACTGTTAGCCTACACAGCTAACCTGTAAAGAAGACTATACCTTTTAGATGTTTTACCTGATCTGAAAATATATAGAACAATAGAAAAATAATCTGACATAAGTAATCACATAGACATAAATGAGGCAGTGTATGGCATAAATAATACACACATAGCTTCTCTACGGTACACAACAGATTTATGACTTATGTGTTTTACTGCTCGCCACAATGCTAACTAGTTTTGTAAATCATTTCTTCTTCTCCCCTTTTTGATAATGTGATGCAGATGTAAGCAAAGCGCTGCAGCAGCCTACAGATCAGCCTGCCTGCTCCTCCTCAAACAGTCAGACAGCACACATATGGATTTATGCCTCCTACAGGTCGGCTCTATAAATATTTGAGCAGGAAAGAGTTTTATGGCCTATAACTCTCCTGTTGTAATCACCCTGATATGGTAATTAGGTCACTAATTAATGCATTAATGTCAAGAGGCCTTCCTCATCACAAACAGTCGGTATCTACATGATTTAAGTGTTCACAGTGTCGGATTTCAAGCAACGACAGAGCTATGCACACTGCAGTCTAATTTAACTGTAGGATGAGTGCATCATTAGTGTTGTATTGATGTATACGTCCTCTATAGGATTATCCTTGTAGCTTATCCAGTGGAACCAATTAAATTCAGACTACAGTTGTGAACCTGGCATCGCATCAAAAGCTATTTTTCATTGCGACGTCTGCAGCTGCGGGTAAATGGCTTTATTTGCATGGGATAAGCTCGCAACCGTGCCATTATAATCTTACGAATGCCAGACATTTGTGACATTCAACGCCAGAGATGTTTTAACCTTGCTTCGAGTGACTTCGTGAATTCATCTGCATATTTTTGGGCTGATTGTGATGCCCAGGGTCACAGAGAGGTCTGGGAGCTTTTCGAGTGGCTGTGAGAGAATAAGAATGAAGAAGTACTCGCACAAAAAGGCTGAGTTGTTCGGAAAATCGATATGAATCCTGCGCAATGTACCTAATGTGTATGTATAATGCGTAAGCCATCAGCCACCACAATAAAAGGACTGACAGGCGAAAGTGAAAAACTTTGATCATCTCATTACAATGAAATGTTCTGCTGGGAAACTTTGGGTCCTGGTATTCATGTGGATGCCGCTTGACAAGCACAACCCGTCCACATACTTGCCAACCTTGAGAACTCAAAAATAGGGAAATCAAAGCAGAGGGTCTGGGGTCATTCACCCCAAAAAGTTAGTTGCATTGTTGCAATGTGCTTGAGTATTTCTTTCTTCATTTAGCACTCACTAAATGAGGAGGACGAGGAACAACAGAACAGTGGACTAGACACTGTGCAGGGCCAGAAACAGGTTGCGTTAACTAAAAGGAAAATGTGTTATAAATCAGGAGAAATACAGGAGAATTGTGACCCTGAGAGGAAACCAGGAGAGGGCAATGACAAACGTGAATCTCCCGGGAAAATCAGGAGAACAAGTACACCCTCTAATGGCAAGGGCATTTCTTGATGGTAGTGGCACCAACAGCAGGACAATGCGCCCTAACACATTGTGAAAACTGCTCAGGGAATGACCCGAGGAACGTGAGAAAGAGCTCTAGGCGTCAACCTGGTCTTCAAATTCCTCAGATCTCAATCCAATCGAGCAGCAGGACATCCTTGAACTCCTTGGACTGACACATGACCTCTGGAGGTGGCCCGTGGTGTACCCGGGGCATTGGCTGCAGATCCTTTGGGTCCTGTGGGCTGCTAGATGGGGCCTCCATTACACATCTCACGGATGCTCGACTGGGTTGGGATTTGGGGAATTTGGAGGTAAGGTTGACGCCTTGAGCTCTTTGGTGCGTGTCAATTAGCATCAACGTGAATGCCAGGACCCAAGATCTCCCAGCAGAACCCTGCATTGTAACTAGATGACCAATGTGATTCACTTCAGCTGTTAGTGGCTTTAACGTAGTGACTGGTGTATGTGTGAATATACTTGGCCAATAAGGCTGAATCTAATTCTGAAAATTAAAGAAGAGAGGAACTGAGCCTGGGGAAATACTACCAGACTACAGGAGAATGACAGTAAGAGAAAGAGAGGAGGAAAGGTAATTCATCATTTGGGACTGACCGGACAGAAGTAGGTATTCTCTGCCACGTGTTTGGCCACTCGCTCGTTCTCAGCCGACAGCGACATGATGAGCAGCAGTGCATCTCTGGCCTGCTGGCCCACTGTGCCCTCCCTGTGGATGAAGGGGATGAGCAGGGAGAAGATGAGGAAGTTGGTGGCTCCCTGATCCTCGCTGGTGTGGAAAAACAGCTCCAGAATCGAAGGGTCCTTTGCCAGAACGCAGCACAGCTGGTTGAGCAGCAGCACCAGCTCGGCCTCCACCTGCGGCGCCGCGGTGCCCGAACAGGACGACAGCAGCATCATGAGCGGCCGCAGGATGGGCTTGTGATGCAGCAGGGGCTGGTGCGCCTGGCCCACCAGCATCTCGTACATCTTCAGCTGCTCCAGCTTCATGTCGTCGGTGAACTCCCTGCGGAGGCTCCACACGAACAGACGCTCCATCACGTTCTCCATCACCACGAACTCCAGGATGGGGCCCATGGCGCCGGCCTGACCGCTCTCCTCCTCCATCAGCAGGAAGAGCATGTGCTCCACATAGTTCTGTACCGCGTTCGCCTCGTCTCCGGGGATGGGGCCGAAACGAGGGCTGCCGCTAGAGCTGGTGGTGAGGTTGATGACACTCAGGGAGGGCAGGGTGGAGCTGCTGCGAAGGGGATCATGTTTTTCTAGGATCTTCACCACCTACAGAAAGAGACAAGAGAAACATGACTTAAAGTTCCCCTCCAATCAAAACTCACTGTGCAGAATGATATTTGTGCTATAGCCAGTACTTCCTCTTTAAAGCAGTTTTGTTACACTGCAGGTAAAATCACTCTTCTTCTTGGCAGGACTATCATCAATAATGGGGTGTAAATAGAGCAGCAGCACAGTTCAGATAAACTCAGTCTGGTTGCACAGAGTGAAACAGTCCTTTGTGTACCCGCTCCCTCCCTTGTGTGTCCGCTGCGTAGAAACCAGAGTCACAATAAAGGAGCCACTGTCCCCAGCCTGCCACTGCTGCCATGACAATAACTGGCTGTGCACAAGAGAACTGGGCACGGCTGATGGAAACAAGAGAACAGAGTTTGTAATCCCCGTCTGAGCCCGATGGGGCCTGGCCCAGTGGCCTCAGGCTCAGGAATCGGTCCAGTTCAGGCTCCCCCGGGCCGTCACAGTAGTGACAGGAAGGAGTCAGGATGAGAATCACTCGAGGGTTTGACTTACTGGACAGATGTAGGAGTCAGATTGTGGTTGTAGGCTGCCTGCTGGCATCACACTGACACTGTCAAGGTCGAGGTTAAAGTTTGTTTAGCTATGATTACTGGAGTATGAGTATTATTTGCAAAGCAGCTGCAAGTAAGCATGATTTTTTTTTTTTTTTTTTACTGTGGTTCAGTAAAGTACAGGCTCCACAATCTGAACGTGTTAGTGTGTCTGTAGGGTGAGAGACTGAGGGAAGCATCCCAATGTCATACTCCAACTCCAACTGCTCTGCAAACAAATCACACCGTGGATTTACTGGGCACTTTTCAGGTGTCTGTAGATCCGTGAAAACCTTTTGAGAATGAGCAGGGCAATGCTGATGAAGCTTTGCATTTAAAAGAAAAACACTACGGTTCTCAGGGGAAGTGGGACATTCCGTTCTGCCTCCCGAAAAGATCCCCTTCTCTGTTTTGTTTTGTTTTCACTTTTAAAACTCTATTTTATTTGAGAACAGTGACATGAAGGGATGCACCGATACAGATAAAATATAATTATTACATATGGCATGTGCAAAACCAAACCAGCACAAAGAAGAAATGCAGTGCTTTGGAAGAAATGTAACTTTTATTTCAATTCTTTTATCCAGTGACAACTTTAAATTGATCGGTCACAGTGATGGATGGAATCAGTGCTCAGTTTTTGGTCAACATTTTAGTATCCAGGTCCAATATTCAGTTAGTAACTCAGTTGTGTTGACTTGTTTACAATACAATTAAAAAAATTGTTGAGAAAAAAACTCAAAATGAAAATAATTAGCCATAAAACTGTGCTAAACAAAGTTGTTTTAGAAGTTGTAACAATGCATCGGCGGCACATTTGCTGATGCTGGTGTCTTGTCTTAAAACTTCTTGTTTTGTGATTAGTCAGCTTGGAAAGTACAGGGCTAGATGGGTGGTTTGAAGCATGTCTTATGCATTATTAATACAAGGTGACATATGCGGTGTCAGATTCAGGCAGTAATGCCAATTTCAAGGCGTTAGTATCGCCACAAGTATCCCAAACTCACACTTAACATCTGTGCTTTAATTTTTAGTTGACAGCAGCAAAACACAACTTCACCTGAGGGTTGGGAGCAGTGAGAAAGCTAATTTACCTCAAATACCTGTTTAGCATTTTGTTTGACTTCATGTGCTATTTTTATTTGGTTTGAGACCGGTGGACTTAGTCTATCTAGTCTTTATTCTTCACTAGTGTCCCTGTAGTTTCCACAGAGCAGTCACTAATGTTCCTGGGGTCGTTTTAAACCCAATAACATCAAAAAAATATGAATTAAAATCACGCAGTATCAATAAAACAGAGGACAGAACAAACAACTGAGCCTATAAAAGCTTGTCGAGTTTTCATAATGTAATTTGTCACATCAAATCTGAAGATGCTCTTAAATGTACTGCACACTGGATGGGAGTGTTTCCACATAAACCGTACGACACTAAACAGAAACACATTCATAAAACTTGAATGGAGTGAGTCACAGCCTCTGAGGAGCCACAGACACGAGGAACAAACTGCCCATACTTCACTGTCCATAGTTAAAGATTGTTGGCAGCGGCAGAGGCTGACAGATCACTTTGTGTGTCACAACAAACAACAATGAGCTGTGTGAGGCCTGGAGAGCAGCAGATAACACACAGTAAATGAACATAAACCTAATCTGCCACTGAAACAGGCAGGGATGCTTACACAGGGACGAGGCCAATATTACTTACATGTTACTCGGCTTTCAAGGTTTTCCGAACTGAAACCAAAGTCAAGAGCGCGCTTATCGGGCTGCAGATTAACTAGGCATGGAAATGCGACTCCGCATGAGTGGAATTGCGCTGCCAGTCAGCCCGAAGCAAAACAAGTTTTAATCTGGAACAGGGAGTTCTCGTCTTTTTTCTGTTCGCAGTCAGAAGCCGAGATGAGTCAGACTCCTGTTTTTTTCATTACAGCTCCTTAACAAGAGAAGAAGTAAATCGAGCAGACAGGTATTGATAAAATCGCAACATAAAAACAGTTTATTTCAAACAAACAGAAGCCTAAAACCCAAAATAACAACCCGTATTAAATTTAAAGAGTGAAGGAATGTGTGAATCTGTGAGGATGATGAATAGATTCCTGATAGATGTCCTTCAGCAGACAGGATTGTATGCATGTGTTAAAAACAAACTACAGCCTGTGAATCAAAACAATGGTCGGCCTACTATCATGTTCAGTGCCAAGTCTGTCACTGGTCTGGACTCCACTGTAAAGCCTTAGTTTGTATTCAAAACAATAAGCTCACTTACAGCCCAGTTCCTCCACATCGGTCTGAATTCACCAACCACAAATCAACTGATGCATCCAGCATGATACAGGTCACTGCAGTCATTCAACTTTTCCAAAAAACGTCCAAATTTATGAAAAATGCTTATTTTTTAAAGGTAGAATGTTTCGTCGAGCTATGATTTACGAGATCAGTAATGAAACTTGAAGGTCAGTTTGTCAAACTGATGTAATAGAATAAATGTATCCGTTGAGAAACCGAGGAATGAAATACGAATCAGAAGACATAAATTACTCACCAAAAAGAGACAAAAGAAACTATTAAAGTTCTCCTTCAGAGTTCCTTTAAGACAAAAACACTCAGCTGGAATAATAATTAGTGTCTGAAACTTTATGGTTTAGGGCTGCCACTGACCATTATTCTCACTGTCGATTTATCTGTCGTTTATTTTCTCTAATAATTGATCAGTAAAATGTCAATAAAATGAAATGAATGGAACAAAATAGTGAAAAATGTCCATAAGCATTTCCCAAAGCCCACGATGACGACAACACATGACCACAAATGTCTTGTTTTGTCCAAAAGGAGTAAAGAAACCAGAAAATATTTATTTATTTAAGAAGCTTGAATCAGAGAACTTTGACTATTTTTCTTACAATATTAGTCAAACCGATTTATAGATTATAAAAGTAGTTGGCACTTAATTTAAGAGTAGACAACTTATTGATTAAAGCTTTAGTATGGCTTTTAGCATCGCTCTATTACGTCCTGTGTCCTATTACTCCTTCTTTCCGTTTAGTGAAAAAATCCAGAATCTATGAACTACCAGACACAAGACGCTTCCTACGTCACTGAAAACTTTGTTCTCAGTGTTTATGCGCTGGAAGTTTCAAGCTTCCACATCACACTTTTGTAAGCTGCATATTGGACCCATGAGTGGTCATTGCAATATCAATATCACAAAATCGTTCTCACATGTGCACAAGTTAAACTCCGATGAGCACAGAGAAACTTTCCGAAAACTTTAAGCAGATGAAGATAAACAAACAGTCTGCTAGTGACAAACTGCACGTACGTCAGTCTGCACGGTGAAGGTCAAACATCCACATGAAGAAACAATACACAAAAGTGGAGGGAGGCTTTAACTTTAGTCCAACAAAGGGTTGGAAGTCTACACATCTGCATTAAGCCACACAGCTTCTGACCAAATAACACAACTAATCCCCTTAAAGCTTTTCTGGTGGCAAACTTAATAAAAACAGAGGAATTCGGCTAATTTGGCTGTGAGCACCTCAGAGCGCCCTCGAAGCCAAAGGGTCAGACCCCACGCTGACACCCAGTAATGTGGACATAAAAGCAGCTGACACGGCTCCCTCCGCTCGGTGTCTGGCCAGTGTCGTGCTTTTTGTCAGTGTGTATAACGTTTGTTCCTCTCAGCGAGGGAGGAGAAGGTCTCACAGGCTGCCAGGACCCACAGGGGTGAACAGGGACACATGCTGCTGCAGAGAGCCAAGAGTGTGAGACAGTCGGACTCACACTGCCAAGATTCCACCGGCCAAAACTGCACTGAAGCTTAGTGTTGTTGGGACAGTTTGCCAGTTAGTTTCTACTGTCAATGAGGCGGGAGTAGAGTGTGTGTTCAAATACGATTAACTTTGGCAGTATTTGCAAGCGGTGGTTCCAAATCTGGGGTCAGCGTCTCTCCTCAGGTGACAAGATAAATCAGAGGAGTGACAAGAGAATTAGCTTAAAATTCTGTTAATCTTCAAGACTTTTCAATGGTCCTTGCTCTTTTCTGTCGTGACCTACACATTTGTATAATATGTATATTTTTCCTCAATACACACATCTATGCCGAGCTGTCACAAGAAGATATGGCTTTGTTAAAAAAAAGCACACAGCCCATTTTCAGACACTGTGCCTTTAAACAAGCTAAAACGGAGTGTTCAGACGGAGGGTGAATAGAGGTGCTGCAGGTACGGACAGTATGAGAGAACAAACATGTTTTTTTTAACATTAAAACATGTAAACACACAAAATATTAATAACAATAAGTAGGAACCGATCAATGAGCATCATATGGGACCTTTAAAGTTTGTTTTGTTTGTTTAGCTGAGAAAGGAATAAAGGAATAATTCAACATAGTTTTGGAAAATATGCTTGTTCACTCAGATGTTTAGCTTAGCTTAGCCTACAAACTGGAAGCAGCTAGCCTTGCTCTTACAACAGTTACACAAATACACCAACAGACACCTCTAAAGTTCACTAATTAACACACTTAAGATTAGTCTGCAGATGGACAAAAATGTAAAAACTGTCATTGAAAAAGCTGTCTGGGCGGGTAGAAAGATTCAGCAGGAAAAAGTTCAGAGCATTTAACTTAATCTACAACCACAAATTGTCACCCTTGCTTCCAGTCTTTATGCTAAGCTAAGCTAACTGCCTCCATCTATAGCTCTATACTTAAAGCACAGACTTACAAATTGCCTTTTTATATTTCAGATTAGGGTAGAGAGTGGGGTATGACATGCAACTAAGGTTTGCAGACGAAATCAAACCAGTGACGCTGAGGTAACGTGGGTTAGGGTTAGAGCGCTCCACGAGTGGGGTACTGAACTTCTCTGCATAAAAAGTTAATGTTAAAATACTCCTTGAAGCTGCGGAAACTCTGGTGCTGGTGTTTACCTGAGCCCAGTGGTTCTTGAACACAATCATGCAGGTCTCTGGATCCACCCCTTTCGGAACCAGAGACTGCCCATCTCGGTTTCCACTGGCAACCATGGAGGCCATCATGGTGACCGGATCATACGTGGATTAAACCATGTCATAGGCAGGAGAAGGAGGACATTCCCGACTGCTTACTGGGTGCAACCATAACCACAGGAGGAAGCATAATGACAGAGGACCTGTGGATGCAGAAAGAACAAAAAAAAAACAGACATCGTCACACACTGAGACACAAATAGTCGCTTCATAAAATAGCAGCAAAGATGCAGTGATATGACTGGTGAATGCAGCGCGTTTCTCTCTCCCTCTGCGTGGCTGGACAGCAGCTATGACAGGCATGCAGGAAAGAGAACAATAACAGGCAAAGTCAGATGACTCAGTAGAGGAGAGAAAGAGACACATCTTGCTCAACTGCTGCAGTCTGGACTTCGGACTGAGCTGTCAAATGCTTTTGGAGTATCTCAGACGCCCAAAGTGGATTCCTGCAGGCCCCCTGACATCACTCTCATTACAGAAACATTTTTTGACATCAGAAGTCGAATGAGCAGCAACTGGGTGTGAGCAGCAGTGTGAGCTGAGAGTGGGGAGTTGGGGAAAACAAAAGGAAAATTGCTAGTTTTGTAGATCAAACATGGATTTTCATTTCTGGAAAGACATATTTTACAACATCTTCATTGCTCATGCTGCTTGTTTGGATGAAATATATTACATTAGTTGAAAATAGCCTGAGGGCGAGTTTTTAAGATCAGTTCCAGGACTCACATTGGCACCGTGGAAATTTGGAAGATGCCCACTTTTTCCCTGGGAAGGCAACTAATCTGTTGTTTGCCTTGGAGGATGCTACTGGAAAGATTGATTGTGCTAAACAGGACACAAGTTTTCTGGGAACAGACGGAGTGAAGTGCTTTTTCAAACATGGATAGATCCAGTTCTCTCCTACACTGTGTCATGTTTCCAGGTATACCCGCCTGCACTTCAGGAGGAAGGATGTTAGCATGGGCCTTATCTCCCCGTGTTTCCTCTGCTTGCAGACAGTGAACATTTCTGGTAACTATGATAACTATTTGAAATGAGGTCACATATACAGTAGATGAGTCATATTCAAGGGATGTTCCAAGAACATTTAATACGACTATGAGTTAACAGCCATGCTAGCGGCTAAGACAGACTGGACTTAGTCACTGTGGTGCTTTGAGCTAAATGCCAGTTTTACTGGAAAAGCAGAACAGAACAGGTTCTGTAATTACTGGTGAATAAACAACATCGAGTCAGAGTCTGCCGTCATGCTAGCAGCTCTGCTGGGCTGCATGCACAGTGGAGCTATGAGCTTAATGCTAACATGAGCATGCTAACACGCTGTTGACTGCACAGATTACATTTTGTTGATGATGGCGTTCAATGGAAAGTGAGGGGATCACTTGATAAAATGTTTATTATTATTATTATTGTTTAAATCCTCATAAAAACTCAATAAACATGTTTATGATGCCATTACAACACACTAATATAGCCTTATTAACATAAAATAATGTTAATAAGCATTGCATAAGAGCCTTATGACCTACTAGCTAACATTTATTACAAGGACTTTAATTTAATTAAGCGTTACTGAGAACTTTTATCTGCTGGTGGTCAAAGAGGAACACTCAGGGGATTCATCCTGGATATATGTGTGTACCTGAATCCACAGCGATCCAGCCAATAGCTAAAAACCAAAATTGGAAACCTCATGGTGGCGCTAGAGGAAAAGTCTTCACCCTAAGGGGAACATGAATGTCTTTACAAAATTTCATCTAAATCCTGTCAACAGATATCGAGCCACTCCTCTACTCTACTCTCGAGCCGTGCTGGCAGCGTGGCTGAAAGGGACAGTTTGAAGACTGTCGGTCTCAGAACACCAACACAATGTCAGGACAAAGTTAAACACTCATGCTACACAATACAGGATCATATGGACTCTGTCACCACGGGGGATCAACCGTAAAACACGCAGCAGCTGCACGCCACATACCAAATTAGAGCTTCTAGCTCCTGCCCCTAGCTGTGCCTCTCGACCAATCACAGCTAAGCCTCTTCTTTTGAATCCACTTTGCTCCAGTACCACTGAAACATCCCCACCAACCACAGAGTTTAGGCATAACAAGGCACACAGTCGAACCTTCGCCATCTGCTTTTAGTTAGAGGGAAAGTGCAGGATGGTTGGATTCTTGAGAAGGAATGTAAAAGCAGCGTGGAGTGAGTGAGTGTGTGTCTGTGTGTGTGTCTGTGTGTGTGTGTGTGTGGGTGGGGGGGAGCTTCTTACCTTCGCTGAACCATCTTTAACAGGGACGGGTCGCAGCCGAGGACCTCATTCTCGTCCTGTTGTCACAAAGAAAAAGAGGGAGATGAGGATATGTCAAGAGACAAGCGAGAGGAAGTGAGTGTCCCGTGTGAGGAGGCCAGGCGTGGTGGGAAGTGACTGGACATGAGTAAGCTACTCCGAACGCCACTTGGATGGAGATGGAGAGGAGGAGGTTACATGGAGGGAGGGAGGGAGGGAGGGGAGAGCGGGAGGGGGAGGGAGTGAGAAAGGAAAAACAGGGTGAGAGAAAGTCTACAGAAAAAGGAGGAGGTGCACGAAACATGACAACAGTGTTCACATGCATGAAAAGTACGGAATTCAACATGAATATCACGTCCTCATGATCCCTCCGCCGTGAGAGAATAACACTATTGTACCCTTTCAATTAGAGCCGTGATGTAAATGGCATCCATCTCAACAGCGAGAGGCCCGTTTCGTCAACGACATTACACCGAGCCATCGTGGAAATCGTGTCATGTGAGCCCCAAAGCTCTCAAAATCCAGTCTTTTGTTTTTGCAGCTCACGTACAATATGACCGATCACCACATAAACTCTTTCTTGGAAATCGTGCGGTCTTTCATAAAAAGCGTGATGTCGTGTAAACAGAGAGAGTGAGAGGGAGACAGATGGAGATGTGTGTGTGGGTGAGTGTGCTAAAGAGGAGTCATCAGCCACTCATTTTGTTTTTCAGGCTGGTTTTTTTGCCTTGCTACGCACTCACGCATGCAAATTTTTACCCTCGCAGCACAGCAGGAGTCGTACATTACATTTTTTTTTTTTTTTGCATATACGGGAGCTCAGAAATTGAAACCCTGTGATTAAAGGCTGACCTGCTCTATCAGCTGAGATAAAGCAGCCCGCAACGTAACTTAATTTTCCTATTTCAGGCCTGACAGCAGGCTTTAAAGAGGGCTGCCACGCTGGCAACCTGTAATCAGCTGCCGATCGCCAAAGCTGACAGTTGACGGTTGCCATATTTTAATCCTTTATAACTGGAGTCATAAAGGTATTCTGTGATCAAACATACTATGGCAGCAATAAAAAACTGATATCAAAAACGGTTGAACATTAATTCTTACTTTTATACCTCCTCTATACACAGAGGAGCCTGTATGTGCCTGTATTTTTACTCCACTGTTACTCTTCTAGTCACATATACATATGCTATTGTAGCTTGGATTAGACAATTACTGTTACTATTTGGTTTTATTTATGGGTCTGTTGACTTATTTATACATTTTGGACTGGATACTTATGTTGTTGTTTATGTTTTATTTGGTAAATACTTGAATATAAAGTGTACAAATGTTATCTGCAGCTGAAAAAGAACAAACAAAATGTTTATACTGTCTTGTTCTTGATTAAAACTGAATAAAAATTGAGTTGGACGGACCACCCGAAACCATAATGAATCTGGCCACGGCTGTCGCCAGCGGGGACGCATAAAACCATATTGATTAAAATAAAATCTTTACAATATTGGCTTCACAGATCCATTATTGACTGGGACTGGCAGTCGCTGGGAGGGCAAACACAGATAGAATGACAGGCATTACCATACCATACTGACATAATCTGGCAACATACTGGCAGGGAAAACTCCAGAATTATGACCTCTTCCTGCTGAGCCTTTTCTGGCCTGGAGACGCAGAAAACCAGGAAAGGCTGAAGAGGGCTCTTCAGTTTTGCCTGCCCCATCCATCAGCCTGCCTGCTGTAGTGTGCCCTGCCCAGACTTTATAAGCTGCTTTGACCTGTTTATTAGCCTTACTTTGCCTCTCAGGTTTATATTCTACTGCTCTTTTGTTCTGGTTCAGCTGTCTCAGTGCCTGCCCTGATATCTTGTGGATCATTGTCAGAAACTTTCAGCTGACTCTGCAGCTCTCTGAAGTTTTTGTTGTTATTTTATTGTTTTGTTTATTTCGCTGTTGCAACAGACAGCGAGATTAATCTGATGTAAGCAGTGATTAGCTGCTCTCAGACAACAATACAACTGGCAACAGCTCCTTTCAGCCTTGAACTAGGAGCCAAATAGGTTAAGTTAACTTGGATTAACCAACACAATAAACCACAACTGCGAACAAGAGTAGAGTAGAGACTGAGGGTCTGAAAAACACAACTTTCCATCCAGCACAACAAAGAGCGCCTCTTGTTCTTGCAGAACAAAATCTGCTTTTTCAACTAATCCAGTCTTCTGCTGAAAGTCATGACCTACATGGTGCTCTCATTTACAGTACCTGCCGTCATGTCGCCACACAGAGGGAGAGCCCACAGTCACCATGAAGTCACTGCTCTACTTGCTCAAAATAACCTGAAATACAGGAGCACTGGAAATGGGACACACAGGGCACATGCCAAAGTATACGCTTTTAAAAATACATGCCTTTGTGTATTTGTGAATCTTTGAGTTGGTTCTGAAAGGCAGAGTTGTGTGTGTGTATATTTTTCTGCTTACAGTCTCTAACTGCCGGCGTAGCAGTCCTCCTGATTGCTACACAAGCTTCTCCTGATTTGGTAATTTCCAATTATCCAATTACAGCAATTTGATAATTACACATTTTTGTTGTTTCCACTTCTCCTCTGTCAGAGACACGATCCACAGAGCAGACAAACCCAGACTGGGATTTGACTCAGTGCAGATGCAGTTAACTACACTCACAGACACAACATACACTCTAATGCTTTCCTACATTGGCTGTCACAGAGAGAAACACACAATGCCAACGCTAATAAATTATTCAGCACTACTATATGAAATCTTTCCTAAACATATGCCCATGCTGAGGACTGTGGATTAATTTCCACCTACCATCCAAGTACCACAAACAAAACAGTACGTCAGTCACTTTTTAAAGATTCAAAACTTTTGAAGGAACTTTGTGGAAACTGTTTACTTAAATATGTTTCAGCATTTCAACACTTTCTATAAAGGGTCATATAAGGCATTATAAGCACTTTCATTAGACATTATAATGCATTTTTAAGGCTTTATAAAAATCTTTGCAAATGTTCAGAATCATGCCAGACAACTTAGAACAAGGCTGACTTATTATAAGGTGGAAAATATTTATTAGGAGATCAGCAATCATAAGTAAGCTATGCCTCTACGTCGTACATTAATTCCTGATTATCGGCACCTTGAAGGGCGTTATCGCCATTACACCATGGAAAAAAAATAAATTAAATCGATTTATATTTTCAGGTATTTTGCGATCAAAATCTAAGGTTTTTTCACAAGCCATAACTCAGCATGGCACCGCATAACTGGGTTTGACTAATAGCTGGAAAAATCATTACAAACCCATGAGGTTCTCATGCAATGGAAACCCTGTTCGCTCTTCCAGAGTGAGAGGGACACTTTCCAAATTGGCTATTATTGTGAGTTATGCTGAATTCAGCTCCAAATTTAATTTGCGTGTTGGCAATGACATCATTTCTTGAGTGATTACTGCTCCTCTCAAAATGCATTAAAATGCATAAATTCACACTATAGTCTTCAAAATGTTCACGAGGCAGGGGCTCCTAATGCAGCTAGGACGCATGAGCCAGTTATATATATATATATATATAAATATATATATCAATAGCTACATCTATCTATAATGTATATTATAATAGTCTACTAAAATAGTGCATCTATTATTCATTTCACACTTGTCGATAAAAATTGGATGAACGTATGATCCCTCTGGGTAAAGTAAAGCTCACATTAAAACATGAACACTCAACTCGGGGAAATCAAATTACAATACAACAAAAGCTGTAACAAAGCCAAGTTCATCCCCCTGCTCTGTTAAAACTAAATTACCAGACACAATGCGCCATTACTGAAAGCTTTGCCTGGTTTCTTTACCCTTACAGTGTGCGGTTTCTAATAACGACTCTGGCAGCGCTGACGGGCCGCTGCAGCTAAAATCGTCTCCTCCACATTACGGCAAAATAAGTGTTTGGCTCATTTTCATGAACAAGGAATTAGAGGATAGCCAGGAGTTGCTACAAACAATCAATGTTTGCTCAAACATGTCATGCCTTTCCCGCATTGCCAACAGCAAATTGTTGTACCGGTTTAAGTGATTACTCGTTATCACTACACGTATACAGCTGGAAACAAGGAATTTCCCTATTCTATTCAGTGGGAACAAGGTTTTACAAGCAGCGTTGCATGAAGAGCAACAGGCTCTCCGGCTCCTCACTCCCAAGGTAAACATGATGACAAAGTGAGAACATGAGCTCGGCTATTGTGTTGCACCTCGGTGTTCTGTGGCTCCAGAGGAATACGAATCAGATAAAGCCCGGGGCTGAAAGGGGTAAACATGAAAGAAATGCTCACCTCTGGTGGTTTTGTCATTTTTTTTTTATGATCTGATTTTTTTGGCATTGTCAGCTTTCTGCCATCCCCAGAGGTTTTCATGCACACAGGCGTGGTCTGGATAAATAGCTCAGAGGCAGGACACACCCTTGACTGAGAATGAAGATCATCTTTCCTGCTAAACAGGAGTTTTTAAAGGGCGAATCCGAGAGACGTGATTAGCGAAGAGTCAGGAGTAGATATTATCTCAACTTTAACCTATATAGAGGAAACGGACACCACTGATAGCACAGTTTTGTACCACTGACCCCATTTTATGTTTACTATAGTTTACTAAATTATTTAATTGGAACTTTCACTAACTTTTATTTTATATACAACACCAACATTTCACCAGTGCTCCAAGCTCCCAGTCTGAACCGCTAGTGGCGCTGCTAATTGAGCTAACAGCAATTAGCGGTTACTGTGGTGATATGCTACCCCCTATTTGTTTGGAGCATGAATTCAACAGGTGGCCATTTCTTACATATTGCACCTTTAAGTGTAATTTAATATAATTTATTTCATTTTTTTTGTCTCACCTACGATTTTTGTCACAATTAATTTATTTATTCTGTATGTAGACATGATTGTTTATCAAGTTAATTCTGTTTTATTACAAAATGATACGGGGGTATATAGTGTTTATCCAACTATATCTGTGATTTATTGCATTTTGTATCACTTTTAATAGCAATAAAAAAGACCGAGCATGTGAGTACATGTGATCTACTTTAAACTTTGCAAAAACACATATTATTGCACTATAAATTATTTTCTAAACTTGCCATTTGTCTAAGGAGAATCATTTTAGGTGCTTTATACTGCAACATCCAGGAGAAGTCCTCAAAGTTAACGTCTCCTCTCTGCAGAAGGTAGCGCTCACAGTGACCAGGTGGTGGCCAGTGGCAACCCAGTGACAGACAGGCCCATTAAAGTGATAGCAGCTGTTGAAATATTTAGCGCTACAGGTGAAGCTATTATAGGAGTCCAGATAGTGGCTGTCTTCACCATCCTCATTCAATCAACAACACAGCAGGAATGGAAAGAGCCATTAATTTTCTTGTCTATGTTTGTATAATTCCCTTCAGACAGCGGGGCACTGACCACTGTGTTGGACCATTTATCTTCAGGGGAGACAAATTTAGATTGAACTTATGTTCAAATGGCAAACGGACACAAAGGCGATCTGTTAAATGTCATAAACAGACAAATCTATTAAGAAAGAACAATTATCATACATTTGAATTAAGAACTCACCAGCCAATAAATGTCACAGTGGTTGTGAATGTTCTCAAACATTTGCCCTGAATCATTGAGATATCCTGAAGCTACCTGTGAACTTAATCGCATCATAAATTATAATTCTCCATATGAAGTTTCCCCACAAAGCCTGTCAGAGACGTGTCTTCACAACACAGCACAAGCCCAACAGGTGTGAAATAATAACTGCGACTAGCTCATGACATAAGACCGTGATTATGTAAGCAGATCCACGCTGCCTGTCTGCGTCCACATGCACATGAAGGCAGGCCAACAGGGTGTTGGCTGCTGTACTCATCTCGAAACTGGTTTCAGAAACGGGCTGTTCATGCCATATTGATCAGTGATAATGAGAAGAGATTCGTTAACATGTTCAAACACACACACAGGTGATTCGTTTAGCCGGGAGGGAAGACGCTGAGGAGAAGGTAAAAGAGTGGTTCAATAAGCACAGCAGTGGCAAACACCCGGAAGGGAAAAATACTGAGCTCTATAAATGATTGAGACTTAAAAGAGGCCAAGAGAAGGTTACAAGAGCCCTTAAACCCCATCGTTAGGATCAAAGACTCAACAAAAAGTTCAGCCAACAGTGATAAGACTAAGAGATAAGACTTTTTACTCTAGACAAGAACTGATGAGACAGTATCCTGCTTCCTGCCACTGATACTGGCAAAGTATGATGTCACCTGTACATGCACAAGTCAATGCATGTACATTATGGACGTATACAGTATGTGCTGGCTTTTCTTAAGACGCAACCTTTTTGTGAATTCATTTCATTTTAACAGAATTTATTTAGTTAATAGGCCAATGCCATGTGAGGCCACAAAATCTGCAATAAATAAAAGATACCTTGTTCCAATTAAAACGTCCTCTGCTGGTCAATCTACAGCTTGGCCTATCACTGAAAGCAGCCGCCCTACAGCACCCTGAAATCACTGTCTGCCAAAGTTGTACTGATAATTGAGTGGGTTCTTCAGCAGGGGCCTTAATAAAAGTGGTTTATGACACTAAAAGCAAAATGATTTTGTGCCAAATCTGCCTTAAAAACGCAATATGTGTAAAAGGTGCGTATCTCTTCATATCATGATAATCCTTCCAAAATTACGACCCAAATGTCACTGAGAACATGACTCTAGTGACACCTTAAACCACAGGTCACAACACATTTTTCACCATGTTTTCATCCGACCCTCACAGGCTTAATTACCGCATTGTACATGCACAATGTGGGCTGGTGACATCATTCCTACTTTCATGTTGGTATGAGGCTTCAGCCCTGCCCCACACTCACAATAGGCTTCTGTCAGTGATAAGAACGTGTTCAGTGTGGGTAAATACTATCTCTGCTACTTCCTCTGTAGCTCGTTTGCATCACGTCTCGCTTGCAGATAAAGAAAAAAGACCATGTTTGCATGTGGAATGGAGGGAGGAGGACAGAAGATAAGGCATGTCTGTGAAGCTCAGAGATATTTATCAGAGAGACGAGAGCAAGCTGCAGCACTGCACTCGCATAATTAGCAAACTGGATGAAAAGAGGATTTTTGATACGATTTAAAAAGCTAGAATTTGTTTTTAAAGGGAATACGGTGCATAGAGAAAAAGCCCACCAGGTTCAGCTGTGTTAAATATTTGCTAGGGTGTGGATAAGTGTGAACCTGTTTTTGTTTCAGCTCTGTTATCACACTTCAACCTTTTATTGCCTTTAAAACAAGTTCATTTGAGAATAGGAAAAATGTTGACTTAGCCTTCAGGTGGCTGCAGACTTCTCCTATACGATTTTCCTCATATGTCAGACATGCAAACTAATGTAAATGCTGCTGGCTCCTAAACACCGATCTCCTTCACCTCGTCCGGAGTAATATTTTACTTTACGTCCACGACTAGTTTTCCTGTGACATACAGGACAAACTGCAGCTCCGTAAATCAAGCTTGTACCTTTCATTCCACTTCCTTCGAGGACAACAGAAGTGGTTCAACCTGATTCAGTTACATTCTTCTTTTCACAATGCTCTCAAGAGAAGCCTGAAGAGTTTGTCTGTGGGGGAAAAGAGGGTAATCCTTTGTACTAAACTGGAACACAGGCTAACTAACAATCAACAGTTTTACTGATGCTAACAAAACTTCAATGTGAATATCTTACAGTAAAATACTTAAAAGTCATTATTCAGTTGAAAAATGTCATAAACAGTTGTGTTTCATACTGAGCTAAAGTCAGAACGTTGTTAGCCAAATAGCCACAACAGCTAACTGAGCCGAAACAATTACAAAGTTTTCTTATTAACACAAATCTAATGTGTTTAATTTGTACACAAACAGAAATGTAAAAAACTGGCAACCTCACTGATGACGAGATTCCAGGAAGTCACTGCGCCTGGTTTTGGAAAGAAATAGCATGTAGCCTGTAGCATGTAGCCTGTCTCTCCCTGAAACTTAACCTATTTTGCTTTTCTGTTCATGTAAGCATGAGCTTTGGGAATGTAGGTAGGCATATTTCTAAACTTTGAAGCAAGCGAAGCTAGCCGACTTTCCATGGTCCAGTGTTTATGCTAAGGCTAAGCTGGGCTACTCCAAGGACGTTACATTAAAACCTGGATGCAGCGCTGCAGGTGGAGCCCCGTTCACTCCTGTGAAAGCTGGATTTTTATTTTATTGGACGTAATGGCTTAACTTATGATAGTGAAACGGGTCATTTCACAGGGGTTGTGATGCTCAAAAAAAATGATCCACCATTTTGCAGCCGCTTCTTCCACAACGTAAGCTTATGGAAAAATTTCTTTTTGGGCCCCAGTGCATCAGGTGACGTTGTAATCACACGATTTGGCCACTACAAACAAATCCTGGCTCTCTTCCTGGGAGCTTGGGCTACTCACCTTAAAGCCCGAGAGTGGTAGCTATAAAGTTTTTTCTCAACTTTCAGAATGTTGAACTACGACTAGTCACCTCTCTACATTGCTTTCATGCCGTCTGTTAGTTCTCCGGGTCAGCGTGGGGACACGAGCCGGGAAGGTGGGGCTAATCCCAAACACGGGACAAAGCTGAGCCGGCTGTGTCTGTGGCACACACACTCACACCTGCTAATATGTTGACTACAGAAGCTGTTGCAATTACATTTCTCACAAGTTTAACCAAACTTAACTGACGGACTAAAGATAGTTGCCCGTAACGCCGTGTTCCATATAGGCATCCGATCCCAATCACAAACTTGTGACCTGAACATATACATCTAATCACATTAGTATGACCATTATTCACAGTGCTGGAGACTCACAGAGATCCTGTGTGCAAGTCATCGTGGTTGCAGGACTTGAACACTGACGTTAACTAAACAGACTTCCCACCGTATCGGATTCGAGTACCCTCTTAAGATCACTAGTAATCACACGGATGACTGATTAGCCTCACATTCCTCTCATTCCTCAGAAACCGTTTCAAACACTTGAATCATAAAGTCTCAGCTTCACTTGCATTCTCGCTGCAGGTCAGGATTCAAGTGCAACCCACTCGCCGTTATGAAAAGTGAGAACATTTGCCGACTTCATTTTTACTGTAGAGAGTGGAACTGATCGGGAGGCAGAGACCCGCAGCATGCCACCAATTATGAACAACAGAGATCAGACTGAACCGATTTAGACGAGAGATTTCTGCTATAAAACAGTCCTGACTAAGTTTAGCTTTGGTGAAAACAACAAAATCACACTAAACTGCTTCCCTACAATCATGGAAACCTCATAATTTCACGTCCTTTATGGTGACAAATACCTTTGAAGTTGACAGACCCTGACATATTTACATCCCCTTCCCCTTGAGATGAGCCCGGCTCAGACTCAGACTCCAGCAAAGAGCCGGTGGTAGTGTGCTGGTGGGCTGTAAAGAGCTTCCTGAAGAGCGCTTTTACGAGACCGCAGCAGCCACATTTGATGATGACATGCAGACTTTTGTGTAGGACACTTCTTCTCAGAATAAAGAACAGTTTGACAACAAAAAAAGGAGATGGAGACGGTTTAGTTTTTAATCACATGACCCCAGTTTGTGAATTTCAGTCACGTGGTAACACATGGCTGTTTGTTGTGGTGGGCGGGGGGGGGGGGGGGGGGGGGTGAAAGTGACCAAGACCAAACTCCACACAGCAACAACTGATGTATCTACTATGCAAACTTTGCTGTAAGTGGATCCTGTGCTGAGAACTTTGGGTTGTTTTTTTTGTTTCTTAAGGTTAAAAAAGAGAGAGATGGCTCCATAAGATCATTGTAGGTCTGAATGACATGAAAAGATGTACTCAGTAATAAATAATATAATTATAATATAAGTATTTCGATAATTGACTGATCGCTTTGAGTCATTTTTCAGGCAAAAATGCCAAAAATCCTCTGCTTACAACTCCTCAAATGTGAGGATTTGGCGCTTTTCTCTGTCTAATATGTTCACTGTTATGTCATATAGCTGTTCATCAGACTAAATAAATGATTTGAATCTGTCACTTTGGGCTATGATCTGCCTTTTTACTATTTTCTGCCATTTTTTTAGACAATGACAATTAAGGATAAACTCACAATTAAGCGCTGAATTGTGAGCTGCAGCCCTAAAAATCTGATAACAAGCTTTTGACATATCCAGCTACCTAACAAACACACAAACAAACAAGGTGGAAATAACCTCCCTGCAGCCCAGTAATAACTCAGACGGAGAATCCTCTAATCTCAACAGAGATAAACCTGAACAACAACCTCTTCTCTCCCCAAAACGTAGCTTCAGAAGCTCAGTTTACGTCGGGGGACTGTGACCAACATTGATTTAACAGGTGGAAGAGAACACCTGTGAAGGAACAACACTCACGCTCACACACAAGATGGCCCGCCATTAATCATTAATGATGTTTGCTGGTAACTCAGCACCAGCTGCATTCTGTCTCCCTCACAATGGAGTTCAAAGCTCATTCGGACAAAGAGGGGCTGGAAGGTGAAGCAGGGACAGTGAGGGAATGTAACTAAACAGGTACTGTACTTTTGAGGCATTTGTACTTTACATTAGCTCATTTTTTAATCAATTTATTTAATTGGCAACTGGATAAAAACACTATCTGGGACGGGAAACGTGCTTAATATATGGGTTAATCGGCCAGGTTGATAATCGGTTGACTCGTACAGTAGGGTTGGGTAAAATAACTAGTTCAGAAAATATCACAGTATCATGGTATTACAGTAACGTTCTTATCCTGACAGACATGAATCCTGATAGACTTGAAAATGTATGTTTTAATAACACTTGTATGGTAGAACACAATATATGATAATTGTCGATTTATTTTGTGTATCACTGCAACCCTACCATACTGCGTTAACTAAACACGACTCCCAGAGCAGCTGAGAGCGAACACGACGAAACGGTAAAAGACAACGGACGTTTGACAGTATCTGTTTGAAACTGGCGACGTAAAAGCAAATGGGCCAAGAGCACAGGCGGAAAAAACGACATTATAGGGGAGTGCGATGCCAGACCGGCGGACTGATTTTCAAAACCTGGCGCCTACGTTACCCACAATGCAACTTAGCCACTGGGTGACATCACTGGAGGCGAATTATCAGATTACATGCAGCTTCATCTGGAGCCACAAAAAGGCTTTAAACTACTTTTTTCCCACACATGGAGTCGCGCTGCCCAAACCCTGTAAACACACACTAAAATGTTAAATTGGTGGAGTTACCCTTTAAGTACATTTATTGCAAGAAACTTACTTTTGATGCTTAGACACATTAAATATTAGACTTTTTCTCTCCTACCATTCGTATGGTTGACTTTCACTTCTCCTAAAGTCTTTTTTTTTTTTTTAACACCACTGATCACAGGTAGGCTGAACTTCAGACCCCTGTGTGAGGCTGTAAAACCACTTTCCCAACAGCTATCAACAACAACACGTGGATATGAAGGACTGCCGCTGCGAGCACTGCACGTTTCTGCAAGATTACGAAACCAGATACCTCAGAAAACATGTCATTAAGCGCTGACTGGTTTATTGGCCGAGGTTGCAAAATTGTGAACTATGATTAGAGACAGGGTGGGTCTGCTTGGTCTCTATGGTGAGGAGCGTGAAGTGGAAAACACAGCAGGAGGGTTAAGTTTTGTTTTTTGTTTTTTTTCTTTAACTTTAAGGAAATGAGTAGTTAAGTTATTACACTTGGACTCCACCAGTAAAGACTCTTGGTTTTCCCCCTAGGACGCCCAGCCCTTCCCTTCTTCTTCCACCCACCCGCACATGTCAATCACAGACAACTGTCAGGGGAAAAAAAGCAAAACAAGAGCGCGCGCACATGCTCCAACAACACCTTAAAACATCAATGCCACGTTGAAATGTAACAAGTAAATTAAAGTGAAGCTCCAAACAAACAAACACGAGTAAATGTTGCGTTCGTCTCCGTCTTCTCCTCTCTTACCGTCGGACGGATCCTCCGGATGGTTTCGGACGGAGGGAGCGCACAGAGCGCCGTCGATCAGCAGCAGGTTTACCCGCAAACACACTCAGGATCTGCTCTCCGGGACACAATAACACAATCACACAGTCGCTCTCGGTCACAGCTCCATCGTCTCCCCGTTTCGTAACGAGGTATTATATGTGTAACCAAGCTACTTAACCTGCTCCGACGCGCACACGCGCACAGCACACACACATATAGGTGACACCGCGCTGATCCTCAGTGTACGCTCCTCCCTCCGAGCTCCACCGCCAGGCCCCCGTCCGTCCGCCGGAGGGCTGCTTCATGTGTCTGTGTTTTTCCCTCATGAGAAATAAAACCCGGAGGCTTCTTTGCGCGTGTGAAGTTACTGGATAGTCTTTTGGTGGGAGTACAGACGTTAAAACACTCAAAGGTGTCTCCAAAAGTACCAAGCCTCCCTCTGGACACGATATTTTAGTTATTCCAGTTTTCCAAATAGAAGAAAAAACATCATTTGGGTGGTGTTTATAGGATCAACCGGATGCTGTTGATTTTTGGGAGTTACATTAACATTAGAAAGTTTTTTTTTATCAAGACACCATGAAAATATGAGAGAGTTAGATAATTCAGTTAAAAAGTAAAGTTAAAATAGATATCCGCATTATGGCGCCCCCTTACGGACAGATAAGTGAAATACAAGGAGGACAGAGTGAACAGGAACTAGTGAACATGACAGATTAAATATCATGTGTCTTAAAATAAAAGTACAAGACATTCATTTCTCTACTAACTTAAAAACAACAACAACAATAATAATAATAATAATAATAATAATACAAATAATAACAATGATAATATAATAAAATATTAAAAATACAAATTATACAAATAATAAAAATACAAATAATAATTACAAAAAAATTATTAATAGTAATAATAAATTGACAATAATAATAATGCATAACAAATATTAAAATAATAATAATAACAAAAATAATAACAATGCTAATAATAAATACAAATAAAAATACAAATAAATACACAAAATAATCGTAATAATAACAAAAAATAATTATGATGAATTAAAAAAAATTAAAAAATAACAATACAAGTATGTATACAGGACTTCTCAGAACAAAGTTAGAAAGTGCTTTACAATTTTGAAAAAGGATTAAAACATACACACTGAGGCACATAGAAACAAGCAATACAAATACAAAACAAGAGAATAATAATAATAAAGGTAAATACAAATAATAAAACGATAAGTCATGTTGGCAATAAGACAGTGTGTTAGAATTAATAAAAGAGGTAAGTTTGTACAGAGATACCTTTTAAAGGAGCGATACGTAAGAAATTTTAGTTTTTAAATCGTGAGCAGAAAGTTGAAGAAACTGAAAACAGGTCTGACCCTCCCTCTGTGTATTGTCTTGCAGAGATATCTCCTGAAGTTAGCATGCTAACCAGCTAGCCCCCATCTACTTTGTTTCTCAGGAGGTGACATTCAACATTACCAACACTTCTCCGGTGCCCCCAAAGCTCCCAGTCTGGGCAGAGTCAGCTAGCTGAGCTAACTAGCTAATGGCAGCTACAGTTAGCAGCAGTCAGCGGTGACTCTGGTAACTCCCTATGTGTTATGTGATTTAAGGGTCAATTCTAAAACTACAACATAGTAAAAGCATCTGCATGCACCTCTTATTCCCAGTCCAGTTGATCCAGAAATTGAGACTTTCCTCAGAAGCTTATTTTGCTCTTGTTGTATATTTTCACTACATTATACCCCTTCCTTCATTTTATTGGTTCTGTATAAAGCCTTTTTATACTGGAGGCTTCAGTGTTTCCATGTGTGGTTCAGTGGGATCATGATCATTGTGATTTACAGCATGAAATTATACTGTGGAGTTATGAAAAAGGCAGAACCTGCATTTATGCTTGATTGAAGGATAAATTTAGCCCAGGTCACAATTAAAAAAGTCAGAAGCAAACTCATCTAAACGTATTCGGTGGTGATTATACTGGACTAAAAAAAATATGCCCCTGATTTAAATGAAAGATGCATTTATTTTGTTTTGAAATTTGTTTAAAAAGGCTGTAAAGATGAGCAGGTGTGTAGCGACATCTAGTGGAAGAGCAGTTGAAATGCAATTTCCCCCCCACAGCTGTGTCTCCATCTGTTCAGAGGAAGAAGTGGAAGAAGCACTGAAAGTGATGATACCACAATGTGAAATATTCTGTTAAGAGCAAAAATCCAATAATGAATAATGCATATTAATTCATTTGATTAAAAATGGTGATACATTATGTGTAAGAATCTCTTAAATCTTGCAGCTGGCAAAGATGGGGCTAACTTCAACTGATTACAAGGTAGTTTATAGTTATTTATGATGATACATAATATTTTTAGTTGACTATATTTTGTATTTTAATCATCTGTATCCGCAAAGCAACCAGTACCTAATGGTTTCTAATAATGCAGTGGAGTAACGAGTACAATATATCTCTCTGACATGTAGTAAAGTAAAAGTATAAAGTAGTAGTGTAAAGTAGGTTTAAAAAGACACTGGAGTCATATCTTTGGTATTTTCTAGGAATCAGTTTATTTTGAGTTTACATTTAGCCATTTATAACTTACACCTGGTGGGTAATCTATAGGCTGATTTCAAGGGTTCATGCAAAAATGTTAATGATTTTAGGCCAACAAGCTGTTTTATGTGACTTTTATTCCAGATAATTTGGAGAAGGCTTGCAAACACAATTAAGAACTTCATGTTGGGAGATAAGATTGTTAGAAAATATAAGTAAACACTTAACTAAACAAGTAAAATGTAAATTTGGTCAATATTCATACAATTCAAGGCCTCTTGGACTCATGACCTTCGCATTTCTAAAGTTCTGACTAAGTATGAATATTATTTCAAACTGTTATTTCAGCCATATGAGTCTTACTTTCCACATTTGAACATTTTCTTTAGTTTGAACTTTTAACCAGACGTGTTAAAAGTACTCAAAACTTTAACTGAAGTCAAAGTTGTAGTACCACACTGTAGAAATATAACAAGTCAATGTCAAATGTTACAAGTCAGTGTTTTTACTTAAATAAAAGTATTAGTATCACAATTTAGCCTACTGAATGTACCAAAAGTGAAAGCACTCATTCTGCAGTAGGGCCCGTTTTATAAATATATCTATTATATCACTGGATTACAGCCAGTGATGCATTCATGTGTTCATCACTTAATCCATAAGAATACATCATCATAATTAGAACCATAATTGGAGTTTACAAATCCAAGAAATTTAAATTAATATCGACATTATATCAGAACCTAATGGAGAGAAGAGGAATACAACATTATATTAAAGGACGAATTGGGGAAAAAGAATTAGGTGTGAACATTTCAGAAAATGAATGGGAAGATTGTTGGAAGAATGTAATCAGATTCTTTATAACGCCCAAGATTAAAAGCAAACACCTGTCTGTCTGTCTGTCTGTCTGTCTGTAGTACAACCATGCTGGAGACGATATGGGGCAACAAATGTTGACCGCTCACGTGTGTTTTGGCTTTGTCCTGAAACTGTACAGTTTTGTGGAAATGGTCACACGGCTACTGTCAAAATTCTGGGCTATGATATACCCAAATCATGTTCAGTGCTGTACTTTGGTTATCTCATAGGAGATACTGTGTTAAGAGAGGACAGATACCTGTTGAAAATCTGGTTGTCAGCCTTCAAAAAGGCCAATACAAAGAGATGGTATAAAGCTGAACCACCAACATTGACAATGCTTACAGATTAACGACAAGATAAAGTAATGAACCACTGAATATATCACAGAAGATGATTGGTTTTGTGGAAACGTGGCATTTCAGACCTTTTCATGTGTGTTTCTGTTGTTTTCTTTCCTTTTTTGTGTCTGTAATGGAAAATCAACACATAAATCATCATTTTTTTAGTTGATTTACATTTTGTATTAATAATATTTGTAATGTAACTAGTAACTTAAGCTGTCAGATACATGTAGTGAAGTAAAAAAAAGAACAATATTTCCCTCTGGGGTGTAGTGAAGTAGAAGTGCACATTGGCACAAAATTGAATTACTCGAGTAAATGAGTACTTTAAACATTGTGCAAAGGTTGGCTACAGCTCTTGAGTAAATGTACTTAATTACTTCCCAGCGCTGGCCTGATTGGATAACCCTGCTTTGTGCATAACCCAGGCAGCAGTTGGACGGTGCTGCCTGTCGGGGGTCCTGACGGTGAGTGGCACCACCTCCACCCACTGCAGGGCAGACAATCAGAGAGAGAGAGAGAGAGAGAGAGGCGCTGTGGGCAGGACCGACTGAAACCACAGTGGACAGGACGCACTAACCTGTCGACAGCGGAGACTGATGAAGCTACCGAACCTCTAGAAAACGACCCCCGGTTTCATTTCTTTATATTTCTTTATTTCTGCGTCGCTGTAGATCTCGATGGCTGAAGCTCGGCGTGAAGAGGAGCAGGAGGGGGAGCGCAGAGATCTGCGGGACGTCCGGACCAGAAGCCAAACAACAGGTATGTTTGGGAAAGTACCAGGCTGCCGGTCCTGTGATGGAGAGTTTCCTGAACCAACTAATGGGTACCTGGTTTAAACAAATATGAAGTTGAGCATTTAATATCGACTTTTAAGAGAGGAGGGAGGGATTTAATAGCTAAAAAGTTTTGTGATTGTAACTTCCAGAGAGCACACCCGGGATTTTGTTTTTTACCAACCACAGATCACTTGTACTATACATCATTTAGCAAATCAGGCTGTATTGCTTTAGACTTGTGGGTATTTCTCCTACTATTCTAGACAGCCATTGTTTTCCATTCATTCATGAATCAGATGCTGTGGAGTTGATTAATAGCCAGAACATTTTTTTTCAGCAGCATATTATGATGTCACAGTGCATTTAAAGGAGCACTATGTAGTTTTGGGGAAGACATTTTAATCAGAAGAGAAAGATCTCCATTGGCTGATTTTTTTTTTTATGCCTAAACACACCAAATAAACAAACTCTCTTTGTTTTCATGACTAAATAAACAAACTGACCTTAAAGGACAACACAATTTCATAAACTTTGTTTTTATTTGGCGGACCCTGCCACTTTTCTAGCTTCGGATAGTGTTCTGGGGACTTTATTGTCCTCTGAGAACAGCTTGTTTATTCCGCTATAGAAAATAATTTACATTTCTTTGTATTATTACCTCATTTATATTGTAAATTAAAGTTCTGAGTTTGGATTTCTTCTCCAGAACTACATAGTGCCCCTTTAACCTCTGACCTTTTGGTTTATCAAATGTCATAATTTCATAATTTTATCCTGTCATATTTTATTGTAGATGTGTTTCGTGTGGCTACAATCACCTTGACCTCTGACCTTTGGCCACTAAATTTTAATCAGGTCATCTTTGAGTCATAGTGGACATTTCTACCAGATTTGAAAAATTTGAGATATCACATTCACAAGAACGGGACAGACAGACAACCTGAAAACATAGTGCCTTTGGCCACGGCTGTCGTGATCATCATGAAATTGATTTTGATCAGATAACGTCAAAGATTCTTACATGTAACCTTACAATCTTTACAAGTGCGTAAGCCATGCTTTGAGAACAATGTTGTGCTCCTTCAGCTGCTATGAAACACAAAACTCGTCTCCAGCATGAATCAGTAAGGCTGTTCCTTGTTTCCTGGGTTTCGGTGGTACAAAGTACAGTTTGCTTTCATTCAGTGAGATTGCCAAAATGAAGCACAGCACAGCCTCTGTCATACACAATAACCTGATGAGCCATTATTTGACGGAGCAAATATTTATTGTTGTGTTCTCTCATCACTTAAAAAGTGCCATCCCTGCTTCCTACAGGTGGAATTGTCAGTAATGACATGTTCTTGTGCCTGAGTAACAACGGCCATTTCCTTCAGAGGAAGCAACCCTCTTGTTCCCGTCAGTTTTGTGTCACTTACAGATCCGTAGTTTCGGTATCAACCTTCTGAATATAACTTTCATTTTCAGTCAGCTGCCTCACACACAAATATCGAAACTGCCTCGGTCTTAGTTAGAATTTCCCCTTTAGAGGAAGGTTCCTCGTCGAAATAACAGTTGTCTTTGTTCCTTGTTTTTTCTGAGCAACACCTGGCGCGCAAACGCTTATTCCTTGAACCCCCCTGTGCCCAGCCCAGCTATCTGCAGTGTATCTGCTCAGACTGCCACCGCTCCCCCCACAAAAACCACACCCTGACCCCACCAGCTGTCTGGATGGGAATTTCTGCCAGTCTCTGCGGGCAGACAGGCTGCTGTGTCATGAACAAGCACTGCTTGTCTGTACTTGATGCAGTTTTCATTCTTTCAGAATAATGTTTTATTATAATACATTCTGTTTGCATTGGCTCGTGGCATCATGGATCCGCACCATCATCTCGGGTAGTTTCCGCTGTGACTCACTCGTCAGCGTTGACAACATCTAATCTTCTCTGACTAAAGGTCCACGCCAACTGCTGACATGGTGTTAGTCACTCGTGGCACCAAATTCTGTCTTGTTTACCAAGTTGGGTCAAATCTGTGTTTGACAGTCGTCATGTTAAAGTCCCCGTCCGCTCAAAAATGTTGTTTCTTCTTGCTCCTGCGGTTGAATGTTTGAGCTTCACTGTGTAGAATGAAGAACAGCCAGACGGCCGTCATCACAATCGGTGCTGAAAGTGTACATTTTCACTGTGCTCACTGAAAATCTGATTTTAAGAGGCGGGCCTATGAGCATGATTAGTGACATCACAAATAGCTTAGAAGCCAATCATCAAAGAAACTTCAAGTCTCCAGTACACACACACTGAGAATGGACTTTACAGTGAGGTAGGAGACATCTCATGTGAAGTAGACTAGTTAAACTTTAGACACAACACGTATTTGCATCCTAGATTCAGGATCTTTAATGAAGGAGAAAGACAGGGAAACTGTGACGATGCATTTTCCAGCTCATCCAGGAGGGTATTTAAAAAGTTGATTTAGTTCAAGAAGAAGAAATTTTGAGGAATTTTTTTCAACCCATAAAGGATTTGATCCCTTAATTTATCAGAAAAAAATCAATTTCCCAAAGCGCACAATCACAATTTGGAGAGTTTGACTGGACAAATAGTGTATGAAAAATGGTAATCTGAAAAGAAAATAGTAACTAAAGCTGTAAGACGTACAATATTTGCCTCTGAGATGGAGTTGGGCATACTCGACTTTGTACTTGAGTACTTATTTAAATTCCACCACTGTGACACACAGTGTTATTTATAAGTGAATCAGCAAACTTGCCCATGCCTGTTGGAAAATGCCAAAGTTGGACAGACTAAACTAAGACTAATCCTTTATCAGACCTCACTGTTATGAAGTTGTGTCTGGTGTAGTACGACACTTCGAGGCAGACTGTTTTTCTTTCTTTCCTTTTGTTGCCACCCGCTTCACCAGCTGCTCTGTGACTGCTGTTGCTGTGCTGAGTAATGTCAGCATGTGTTCAAGTGAGAGTGCAACTGTGAAGGGAAACCATTCCTGCTGATCTCAGCAGCTTTCTCGGCTGTTTCTGGTGTCATTTCAGACGTCAGCGGCCTATAAATACAAAAGGAACTGATGCTGATTAGAAATATAGAATCCAAAACTTTAAGAAGTGTTCATGGGGCTGGAAATAGTAGGTCTGATCTGGCTCTATGTGCATTTCTCTTTCAGTCAGATGACATTTTCGGCCCTCTGGCCTTCTTCAAGATCAACAATAGGCGGACACAGGCACTGGTTTGTTGTACAGGCCACACCCTCGTAACACATCTGATGGTGATTAGATAATCATGTTCCACCATTACTGGTGAGGAAAAACAGAAACAAGAGGCTTTCAGCCAATCAAAACTTTCAAACAAACAGTGTCAAGTGCTACAGCCAATCAGGAAGACCTACTCTCACTGTCGCATTCAGAGGTTTACATTTTATGTGGTATACACATTTTGGTCAAGTATCTGCCAAATATCTGTATCAGTATCTTCATTTTACATGATTAGCATGTTAGCTGCTGACGTTAGCGTGTAGCTCAAGACAGATGACATGGATAGCTCTAGGCCCATGAGACTTAATGGATGTCACACCCAATTAAGAATTCCTACTTTGTCTATATTAAGTGTCCTGTGATGCTTGAATCATAGTTTAAATACAAACTGACACCAGATGAAAGTAATGACAGGACAAACATCACAGAAGAAGAACTGGCTGGTCAACTAACCTACATTCACATACAAATGTGATATAACCTGTTCCTTGTGGTATCCCACAGGCTACATATCAGGATCACATCTACAGCTATTACTTTTGAATCTGCATATCAGCTTACTTTCCCAGACCATGTTATTTCCTTTTGCCTGCTTTCATAGCTGAGATCATGATACACAACTTTATGTTGCTGTTTCTTCCTCTCTTTAAAAAATGTATCTGACATACTAATGTCTCAGTGTTGCAGTTATTATTACAGCTCACGAAGACTGTTACTTGACATCACTGTAAATGGGGGCCCTAGTGAACTTAGTTTCTCAACTTATTTCTCATGTATTATCAAAGTGCATATTCCAGCAATACAAAGAGAGTAATGTTAATACTAGTTATACTAGTATTGTATATATACTTTATTATATATATCCTCCATCGAGGCAACAGTTCTGGCCTCCAATTTGTCTATAAATGACTGATAATGGACACCTCATCGGGCATTATCCATTACTTGGTATGAGTATTTTACTTTACTTGTACTTAAGTATGCCTTACACACCATGTAATCTACTTTTCAAATCATAATTGAGTACTGAATACAGTTTGAATTAATATCTAAACCTTTCATCTGAGGTGACCATGACCACTGAACACACAGCAGGAGTTGAGATTAATTTAGACTGAAGATTTGGAGAAACAGAAACCACTTTGATTGAATGCCTGCTGTTGATAATGCATCAAACATCACCAGTTCATAAGTAAATCATACTCTGAGCAGCTTTGAGAGGAACACTTTGTACTTTTACTTTAGTATTTCTTTAATAGCAGTAGTTTTACTGGTAACTGAGTAGTATTTCAGTCATGTAACTGTAGTCGTACGTCAGTACTCTTTCCACCACTGCTGGGAAGAGATATTCCCCCATTCTATCACCATTTTCAAAGCAGTACTTGGCCTAATATTAGATGACAGAAGGGCTCCTCAGACACTCTGGGAGCCTTTAGACCTTTTCAAAGTGCTAAATGAAAACCTTTGGTGAAGCATCACTGAGCTCATGTGCTCCAAGCTTTTGGTGCAGCCTCCCAGAGCAACAGAGGGATGGTTAAAATGTGGATATTTTTAAAAGTGAGCTCAAAAGCTCCTGGAGTGGAGTGTTTCTGTGATCATAAATGATCTCATAAAAACTTTGTAGCTTTTATTATTAGTCATACATCTTTATACTTTGACAGTTTATTTATTTACTTTGACATCTTACTTGTGCAGTACTTAGCCCCGACTGAATCACAGTCCTCATCTGTACTAACCAGGATGAAATATGTCATGTAGCCTATGTAAAGTTTGATTCGTTTATCGATAGTATACAATGTAGTAGTAGTAATTTTAGACTCGTGCCAGTTAACGATGGCACAGAGCAGTGTGACATTTTACTTTGAAGGGAAAAGACAGTGGCAGTGCCGTGTCATGTGGCACAACCACCACTTCCTGAATGACCACATTCCAGTTCATCAGACCCGCCAGGTAAACACAGGAGAGCTGAGATATTACAGGGCCCTCCCTCTGTTCTGTTGTCTGTGGGTGTGTGACTGCTAGTCTTTTTCACACTCACTCGATGGACCTGGAGGAAGGGATCCTGTTGGAAATATTCTCTCTTCCCTGGTGCTGAAGATTTGAAATTCATTCCTTTAATTCCTCTCAGGTAGGGGCGTCACTGCGGTATCACAAGAGACACGTTCTGTAGAGCACGTCAGGTGCATAAGTGATTAAGTTACCCGGACGAGCGTGCTATCATGTCATGTAAATCAGGCTGCATGTTAACAAGGAAATGGTGAAGTAACAGCTTCATTCTTTGTCTGCCAGTTGCTAAAACACTCCTGTGTCATTAAGTGAAAGTTCAAAAGCTCTCTTCTCACATGTTAAAGTGTAACATGAGGCGGCAGCACTGTGGCACTAACAGATAACAAGCAACAGGTGTGACAGGTGGATTGGACTGCAATCAGGGTCATGGTTTCAGGCTGGAGGCGCTCACAACAATGCCGACTTCAACCACTGACTGTGGTTTCTCCTTAATTTTCCTCTAATGAGTTTAATCTCAAATATGAGGAAACAAATGAACTCTTATTAGATTAGAATGTTTGCATTACTGATATTACTCTGTAGCCTAGCTGTTAGGCTAATATCTTTACTACTTGTTGTTCGAGTGAGACAGGAAATTACACCAGCCTCTGTTCCCAGTCTTTAGGGACACATAGTCATGTTGTTATAGAATCACATTGTCAGTATCTGTTGACCATACTGCTGTTTTTTTTAGGACTTCTGTTTAAGGATGTTTTTAATTAGTCATGTTGCTAAATGTTCGCTAAAGTACAGATAATTTGGTCTGTCTTCTCTACTGTGACTAACATACATAGAAGATATGAAATGTAAATTCATGAAATGTACAAACAAGGGAATGTAAAGCATTTGCAGTTCTCTGTATCGAGGAAAATAACAATGCATCATGGTTTCATAATCATCACTTCTCTGTAAAGTTAAATCTGGAAGCACTGGCACACTTCAGACCAACTGGTTCATCCAGGTTTAACTGCTTCATCCTGCTGGTTGAGGGTTAGGTTCTTGTATTTCTCGTTTATAAAGTCTTTAAGTAGTAGCAAGGAGTATTTTGAATTAAACAGTGGTTGGGACATAAAGTAAGACAGTTTTCTGTCTGGACCGTAACACAGCACACATGTGTTCACCCATTTAAGGGTCTCTCTTTTAAATAGTTGTCTGTGAGCTTCTGTCAAGCCTGCTAGTTCACATTATTCAGTTCGCAGTGTTGCAACGGTAATTAACCTTGAACCATGTCTCAAACTATTCCATGTTGGGTCCTTGAATTTGAGGGAATTGGGCCCAGAAAGTCCTTGAAACGCCCTTTGATTTGATGTTTAAACAGGTGTGGGAACCCTGCAGTGTATGATCTTCAATTCTTGCTGCTTTTACAAGCTTTTTTGCCTTCAAGTGATGGTCCTCTGACTGAATATTGTCCTGAATGTCCTTGGTTGTCTTTCCTGTATATTTAGGATCATTGTCCAATCAAAAATTTCAACCGTGGCGGCCATCTCTTTAACATTAAAGAGACATAAATCCTCATGACATTAATGCTGATAAATGCCAGGATCTCTCTCTGTTGCTACATTTTAAAACCTGTACCTCTCTGTTTTCCTCCGCAGATCTTCCTGAAAGAACCAAGACAGATCATTTACATTCTAGGTATGTCATTTTTCCTTCAGCCTAATTATTTACCAAAAGTTCTGGATCCACTATCAGGTGTTTTAGTTTCACCAAACTGTGTCTGTTGCTGGGAACGGGGCACTATCCCTTTAACAGTCAGATCTGCTGATGGTGAGGTTGTGAATGGACCAAACAATGCACTGATCTATTCTCACTGACTGACTGACAGGAGGTCAACACCGGGACGAATACGTCATGCTGCAGTTTTTTTAGTTGTTGTTTACAGACATTAAGGAAAGTGAAGTCGCCAGTGATAGACGGCTGGAAAGTTATTTAAATCGCACAGGGTGTTTTTGAACTTAAGATGACACCTTGTGTTTCAGGTTAGCTAATCAATTAAATACACCATGTGGTATCGAGAGGAGGGGGAGGATTGCTGGTCTTTCCCCCCCTGAGGGTTTACATCACCCTCCTGCAGTAAGTCCCTAATGAGCAGGATATGTGGTAATGATGAGCCTGCCTCCTTTGTCAAGAGAGTTTACCGTAACACACATCACAACTGTTTTTAATCTCCACACCTTTAAACATGAAAAGCACAAAAACAGGCGACCTTAATGTGAGATGAGATTTAAGGATCATCATGGAGAGGCGATCAGCCTGAGGATATCAGACTGTGTCGAACATATTTGTGTAGAAGAGTTGTCATCCGTCCTGTGTTTACCTGGATGTGGCACCGTCTACTAGACACCATGTTTATGTAAGGTAGGTTGGTTTCAACTTACGATATGAACAGCATTTGCAGGGATGTTACTGTTCTCTTATTTGCATGACTGGAGGTAAGTTGTGTGTTGTGATGGTTCAGTTTTCTTTAATCTATTTAAACTTGAATAACCAAGACTTTGTTTGTTCAATTCAACAAATGTTTGCCTCACTAAATCCTCTTTGTTGTTCCCTTAATTAATCTATTATCTGATTAATTATCTGAGCAAGGAGTCCATTGAGCTATCAATTTCATTAAAGCCATTTCTACTGTTGATCATGGATAGTGATCATTTGTTTAAACACGTAAAATGTTTAAACTATTCATTGCCACTTAGTTTTTTGTCCTGTGTATTTCTTACAAATGACATCCGCTTGGATTCACACGTGCCACACCTACTGTATGTTTACATCTCTGTAAGCTCGATCCCTTTGCCCGTCTCTGTACAGCTCTTAGCCTTTTTTAAAATAATTTCCCTCCATTTTCTTTTTGTTTAAAGTTAGAGGTTACATTATATCTTTACATAACTTGGCATCACCTGTATAAAGGAGGAACATGAATGGAGCGTATTGTGTGGTGTTGCCCAGGGGTGAGCGAGGAGATTTCTCCTTTAACAATTGAGTCACCACAAAGGTATGAGCCTGCTTGTCTGTATGAGCCCTGCACCTTAGTGATAAATGGGTTTCCTGTTCTGCTATTTTTTTCCAGCCAAGGACCTCTGTCTTCTATACGGGCTGCTATCAAACGAAGTAAGTTTGCCAAAACCGAGCTTAAGTGACATTCTGAGATTGTGTAACAGCAGCACATGAAGGATTAATTCCTTGAATAAGCCTTTTGTAGAAAATGAAAGTGAAATTTTCTCATACATTCAAAAGCACAATGTACATTTGTCTTTTAAATGTGATTATTAAAGGCAAATTTAAGACATAATGATTTTTCTTCCTTCAGCAAAAACAAACTCCCAGAGTGACAACACCAGAGAAAGAAGGTAATATGAACAATATTGCCAGATAATGTAAACAAAGAAAGAAACCCAGTCATCAATAACATTTAAGTCATCTGTAATCATGTGCAGTTTGGTTTGTGTTTCAGGCGACCCGAGATCACCATCGTCTCAGCAGAACCTCTGGCCAGTAACAACTGGTTCCCAGGAACCTCTGTGGTTTTCCCTCCTCCTCCTCAGTCTGGCTGGTCGGCAGGCATCCAGGCTGTTTCCCAGGTAGGCCTTGTCTGATTGACAGTGTTTGATTTCACTCGGTTGTTTTTCATCAGTGAACAATGCTTGGTCCAGTCTGCTCTGATTGGTCAGCTCTCACCGGCCTGAGCAGGCACCACCCACCATGTTTTCGCATCAGTTCTGCCGATTTTTGTGCGCAGATGTGTGAACGCCTCTCTTTTTCATGACTTAGCCCCCACCATCCTATGACCAGGTGATTCAAGAGAAGACCCAGGAAGAGCACATTGTCAAGCCCACTGCAGCCCCCCGCCGGACCAGCTGCACCACCACAAGTGCCACACAGACTGATCCTGTGACCTCCACTGCTGCCCCACAGTCAGCAGGGAAAAGGCCCGCTGGTGAGCAAACCAGAATCATTTGTACAAAACTGCCAGTTTTAAGTTTCAGTCTATCTGAACATGTTTTCCTTCACGTTTCCTTTCAGGTAAAAAGCCCAAAAAACCACCAAGGCCATCACTGCCGAAACCAGAGGACAGAGACCCGGCTGCTGAAACTGTTGCACCCTCTGACGAGAAACCTGGGACAAATCCTACAGCATCCACAGACACTGAGCACCAAAATGAGTCCAAGTCAGATGTAAAGCTACCCAACCAAGCAGATTCATCCCACACATGCACCAGATCTGTCACTGTACACTGGGATATTCCTACGAAGCACCTTTCTCCCGCTGCTGCTGAAACCACTCCCTCCTCCTCAGAAACACAACACATTCAGTGCCCCGTTCCACTTCCTCGCATAAAATCCCGAAGGCAGGCAATCCCAGAGGAGGTCAAAGTTCAGACTTTGGTCTCGCTCAGCGAAAATTGTGACAGCACTGAGTCTGATCCAGAGGAGGTCCCATCAAATCAGTATTTAAAGGATTTATTGGAGGTATTTAGTGGAGATAACGAGTGTGAAGAGAGCTGTGACACTGTTAACCAATCGGACGAGGCCTTACAAGGTGAAGATGCCGGCGGCGAGATGAATACTAGCCAGAGTCAACGCAATATCCGGGCCAGGATCCAGGCCTTTGAGAGCCAGGCTGAGGAGGTTGAACCGGTCAAACCTCAACCTCAACCCAGGAGGGTGTCCATCAAACCTCCAGTTGCTGCTAAACCTTCAGTAGCTCTTAAACCTCAGTTCAACCACAGTATAGATGATGACAGTCAAAATGTCTCATCCACTAACATCCCCCAAATCCCCACACCGGCCCCCAGACCTCAGCCCCCTCAGCCCCCCAAGAAACCTGTGGGACTATCCATAAAAGACGAACTAGAGACTCTACACAACAAGCAGGCCATCCAGAACAGATCACGCCCTTCTGTACTGACCAGAGCCAATGCTGTATATGAAGAGGAGGCTTCACCAGTTCCCCCTGTGCCTCCGGTGAAGCCTGCTAAGGAACCCCTGAAACCCAACCTCAATATAAACAACCACAACTCAGCCTCCATGTTCAGAGAGAATGAGTACGTGAACAGTCCAACAAGTGAGTAGCATTTTATATTACATAAATGACTAATTCATATTTTAACGAAAGATTAATATGTTGATTAATTAGCTTAGTTAGCAAGATTGGGAAACGGCTAGCCTGGCTCAATCCAAATTTTAAAAAACACGCCTACAACACCTCTAAAGCTTACTAATTAATACATGCCCTGTTTGTTTAATCTGTACAAAATGTTATGCGGTAACTATTTCTTGACAGTCCGTAAGCTAGCTTGGTGCCACTAACTTGTCATTGGACACAGGACAGAAATTCTTGTAGCCAGAATTATTACCAGAAATTGTAATTTTTTACATATCTGTTTGTGTATGAGTTAAACATATAAGTTACAAGGTGTTCATTAATTAGTAGGCCTATTATACTTAGGAGGGAGCTAGGCTAGCTGTTTCCCGCTGCCTCCAGTGCTATGCTATGCTAACATTAGGCTAACTGCCTCATGGTCAGAGCGCCGTACTTCAAATGCAGACATGAGGATGATACTAATCTTCTAACTTCTTGGCAAAAAGGCAAAATATGTCTTAATATTGTTTTTTGTTTTTCAACCACTTGATTTAGTAGTCGAATAGCCTATTTCTTGACATTGTGCTGCTCCTGAGCATCCAACACTTTGATAAATGTAACATAAATAATCTTCTATTCAGATCACATCCCGGTCAAGCCTCAGCATAGCGTGGACAGTAATGGAGGCTCTTTCACCAGACAAAGTTTAACACGGAGACCGACTACTATCAGGGTCCCCAGCAAAACCGGTTCATGTGAGTCCATCTTGCTCTACTGCACAGTAAACCTTGTGATTACTGTTGTGTGCATGTGGGTATCATAGATGCAATGTTTTTTGTGCTATTGAAACATGTTTGTAGTTTATTGATATTTTACAGTCTGTACATGTTTTCTCTATTTGTGTAACACTTTGTGCATATATAATATTCGAGCACGTGTTTTTAGTATGATGTGGTAAAGACAGATCTCTTCTCAGTTTCAGATAATTTTCACGACGGTCCTCCTCCGCTCCCTCCTCAGAAGCCCGTGGGCCACCTAAACACCTCAGTGAACCACAAACAACACCCGACACCTGTCCTCCCCCTCCAGGTAAGGTTTGCATCACACTGAGCAGTCACAAACCTCTTACCTTTACAAAAACTACTCAAATTAAAGCCGATTAGAGTCTAATTAAAACATTTTGTGCCATTGGTGCATATCTACTTATAAGCTATGGCATGGTGCATTTTGAGCCCAGAGAGTCTTGCTCACTGGGGTTTATCTTGTCTGTCAGCTCTGTGGCCTACCTGCTTCATTTTATCTGCATCCACAAACAAAGAAGGGATTGTAGCCTCATGAACACATTGCGTGCTGTTGAGCTGAAGCTAACCACTGAATGCTGTGTTGTAGCCTCGTTTCTATGGTTTCCAGTGCTTTAGACTGTGCATTTTGCCTTAGAGCTAATAAAAAATGCACAATTGGATTCTTCTGCAGGAGTCTTTCCAGTCTGGACCAGAGCCATCACTACCACCTCGGTGAGTGAAGAGACAAAAATCTAGCAGTAAAATTTAAACTTTGTACACTTTGTAAAGATGCTCAAGGTAATGACGGTGTTGCTTTTCAGGAGGTTGACTACAAGCAAAACCCTTCCACCTCGCCCACCTCCAGCCAAACCAGGCCCGGGAAGACCTCCCCCACCCAGCCTACAGGCCACGGGTCGATCCCATTCAGCATCATGGGAGACGTCACCAAAACCCCAGGCACAGAAGCCCCACAGGAAAGGACCCGTCTTACCTCCGAGGCCCAACCCAGGCCACCGTCTCTACAACAAATACACCGTAAGAGAGATCCCACTGCACAGCTGAGAACTGTAATCATGCTTTTAAATAGCACTTGATGAGCACCTGTTTATAATTTTTGCTTTCTTTCACCAGCTTCAACTTTCGCATGGGATTGCTGCCACCGACTACAATGGGAGCAATACAGGAGAACTGTCTTTTCAGGTGTCTGAACTGCTTTTACTGGCTGACATATGGCCTTAACATACAAGTGCAACATAAGCCTCAATTAGAGGAGTTGATTCAGTGACAGTGAATACCTTTTTATTTGCCTTTTCAATAGAAAAATGAAGTGCTTCTGCTGCTAGAGGAGATCGACCACAATATGTTTGAGTGCCAAGTCGGAGAAACCAGAGGCAGAGTCCACAAGTCTCGCATCAAGGTCATAACTCCTTTGGACTCTGTCTCAAGCATGTCCCCGCCACAGGTAACCTGTCCTTCATATATTAGTAAATACATGACTATGTAGGCTAACTTGCACCCTTGGGCTCCAATATATTAACCTTTAAGTTCTCTCCCTATAGGGTGCTGGTACAGCTGGGACAGATGGAGGTGGTTATGGCCTTAAGGTGCAGGCCACACATGACTTCAGTCCAGGTGACACATCAGTTTGATACTGATACTAGTATTAGCTGCTAATACTGACTGAGATTAGAATTTCAGAAAATAGATTTGCGTTCTTGCCAAGGGCTTGATGAGAAGATTGATTTCATGTGTTAGTATTAGCTTACCTTAGCACAAAGAATGGAAGCACTCTCCAAAGTAAAAAAAAAAATCTGTGCAGGGATTAAACAAACTAAATACAGTGGGCGAATATTCTTGAATTTTGGAGAGAGCCAGGCTAGCTTTATCCCTCTGTTTCCAGTCTTTATGCTGGAGACCAGAACTAGGAGCAAATAGCTGACCTGGCTCTATCCAAAAATTAAAAATACGCCTGCCAACATATCTCAAGCTCACAAATGAGATGAAATAAATGTAGTAAAGTAATAAGTACAATAATTGCCCCTGAAAACTAGTGGAGTCGAAGTATAAAGTGGCAGAACATGAAAATAGTTACGTAAAGTACAAATACCTCAAAACTGTACTCAAGTACAGTTCTTGAGTTAATGAAGCCAACTGATTCTGGTTCCCCATCCCTAATGCATGTTAAATATAATAAAAATCTTAAAAATAGTCCAAAATTAGTGTAACTGAAATCCCTCAAATGCATGTTTAGATTATATTGATGGTGGCATAAAAAGCTGATGTGTTTGCTGTGTGCCCACAGAGGGTCCAGGAGAGTTGGGTCTGAGAGCAGGAGATGTTGTGACCATGGTGGAGCAGGTGGACAGCGAGTGGTACAGAGGCACCTGCAGAGGATCTACTGGCTTCTTTCCTGTCAATTACGTCAAAGTCCTGGTAAGTTTCAGACGTTTTTGCAAAGCATTGATCACCTCTTTGATGACAACAAGGCTTGTAATTTACAGATGTTTACTTTGGTTAAGGATGATTTGATTATCGTTTCTCCAATTAGTCAAATTCACCGAAACCCCTCCCTGAACGGAAAGCGAAGCCACCGCCTGCATCAGTCAGGTACTGCTTTTACATAATTCGTTGTTTGCACGAGCCTTTACAGCCACATGAATTGTCCTGATGTTTGAACATTTTCTTGCTTCCCCTGAAGTGGTCCTCGATGTGTGGCGAGGTTTGACTTCGAGGGGGAGCACAGTGATGAGCTGTCGTTCTCTGAGGGGGATGTGATCCAGCTGAAGGCGTACGTTGGAGACGATTGGGCTCGTGGGCAGATCGGCGCCATTGCTGGTATCTTCCCTCTTAACTTTGTAGAGATCATTGAAGATCTGCCTCCACCCCCAAGTCAACAGCGGACACAGTCCACCAGGATAGCACTGCCTGGTAAGAATAAGCACCAAAACTAAATTCTTCCATTCTTTTCATTATGTGATGACTTGGCCACCAAGAGTGAGTTGAAACTATCACACATATAGGAATATCTACAACACACTAACATATTATCCTCTTGATCGTCTAATGGAAACAAAAGAGTGGCTGTGTGCATCAGTGTAAAGCCTTTATCCATCCTTTCTCTTTATGTTGGCTGGCATCTCCCTCTGTGGCATGTCAGGAATTTGTGCTTCTGTTTCTGTTTCATTAAATAGCTGTTTACAGAAGGTCTCTCAACAGTGAACTTGAAGCTTCAACAGACTCATGCAACAAGGGCCTCAGCCAGGAGTGTAGAAATACGGAAATTTCTCCAGGAAAAGTTTGATTTATTCGACTTTGTCATGATTTATCTACTTAGTTATTCATCTATCCTGTTAGCTGTTTCTGCAGGTTTCTTTATGGCATCAACAGTTATTTGAGACGTTTACTACTGTAACAGCTATTTATCAGTATCTGTGACATTCTAGCCAATATGAAGCAAAATTGCGTTCATTGCCTAAAACTGATTAGTAGCCTGAGTAGGTGTCTGTCTGCACTTTGAAAGTTGGTTTGCGATTCACCAATAAACACCATTTTATTACAGTTTCAGAGGAAGACAACATAATTGCAAACAGCAACACGTGTTCTACAAGGTTTAACAGGAGGTGGAAACGCAACAAATCTCATTTGAGCTATAGAGTATTAAATCATCCATCTTTGCTCACATCTTAGCCTGTTTTACCTCCAGGCGTGCATAAACTACAGGTTAGGAACTTCTTTTTAAAATACAAAAATGCAAAATGATCTGCTACTAATATAAACACTAACTTTGTATATTTATCTTATTGGCCTACAAGTTTCCAAATTGAAATACACTCAGTATAAAGAGAGCCCTGAACAAACTAGGTATTCAGCTGTTGAATACAAACTCCCCCCAGATCACAAAACCCCCAAAATGTTTAATACTTCCTCAGTGTATGTCTATTATGAATATTTTATTCCCTGATTTGATGGCAAAGCATTTAATTTTTAGTAACATGTCCACAATTTTTTCCCGCAGGCATGGTCGCTTCTCCAAGTACACAGCCTGAAGTTGCCAAACCTGCTCAGGTAACCAATATTTATATAAACAGAAGCATCAGTAAGGATGATGTTGGTTTTGGAACCGGCCCAATGTGTTCTGTAAAACAGAAACATCAGAGATTTCTGTTCCAGGTGAATACTGTACAAAATAGTACACTGATGCTCACATGCTCGTTCACACATTTCCCCCTGTTGTCCTGCTCCTCTGTAGGTGTCTCAGTCCGGGGTGGAGTGGGTGGTGGCTCTGTATGACTTTGCCGGGAATTCAGACGGTGACCTGTCCTTTCAACAAGGCGACCGTATCCTGATCAGCCAGCATATCGACTCTGATTGGAGCTGCGGCCGGCTCAACGGCAGAGAGGGCATGTTCCCCAGTGCTTTTGTTGAGAGCTGCACAGGTATGAAGTTCTCACACCATCAGTGTGCTGTTAATATGATATCACCTGCTAAGCACTTCCAATCTGTTGCCATCATTGAACTTATGATGGTGTCAATAAAGAGATCTTTAGAAGGAGCATCAGTGAGTGACTTATAGTGACATTAGCTGTCTGTTAATTCTGTATATTCCCTTCAACAGGCCAGACGTCATCTAACAGCCAGCTGAATGAGACTGCTGGTGGTAGCAGAGGCAGGGCTATGTTCGACTTCACGTCAGACTGTGATGAAGAGCTCTCTCTGCAGGTATACAAGGTTTTTTCCTTATTATTCGCAAATTCTAATATATATTAAAAGAACTGCCATTCACACAGCCTGTCGATCCTTCTCCCTCAGGCTGGGGATATTATAACCGGTCTGGAGTCCGTTGATGAAGAATGGTTCCTGGGTGATTTGAGAGGAAAACGGGCCCTTGTGCCTAAAAACTATGTGCAAGTACTGTGATAGTCATGTGGCAGAACAGAAGAGACACTGATGGATGACTGGAACTGAAGGCAGAGGTTTTCAGCAGTGGAAATCTCAAGTGAACTCTCAAAATGGAATGCAGTATTTCATCTCCAAGTAGTGCAACATCTTTTTTTGCTACGTTAACTTGAAATTAAATGTACACTGAATAATTTATCATGGTTATAAATAAATACTATAAAAGGTGGCTGGCAATTTCAGTTCCCTGGATATTGATTCACAAGATGCTTGTACTGTATATTTGCACCATCTAGTGGTTTGTCTTGTTTCTCTCGGTTGATTAAATCCATTGTTTTGCACATGGTGTTAAAACTTATGTTACATTTCCTTCATAACCTGCTTTACTGACTGCATGAAATAAGATTAAAGAAAAGGTCACTTCAGAGGAACATGAGTATTGCTGCCAGATTGAGGCAATTTACTCCTGAGCACAGTTGGGTTGTGCTCTGACTCACTAATGCTTGATTTTAACATCTTGGAAACTATTTCCCTGGACTGGTACAGTGAGAACCAAATGCAGTTTTATATAATCTTTACTATGCTTCATTAATCTTTTGTGCTACACAAATAAAATTCCCATAATGCTTAATGAGTTGTATGCAGTTCAAGCTCCATATTTACACCTATATTCCCAAAGGTCACAAAATAGAATAGCTGTCGTAGATGGTTACAACTTTTACATCAAGACAGAAAAGACAACAGAACAGTTTGTTGGTCATTTTACATTTTTTATTAAATCTGTCAGGGTGTTTTAGACTGTCTCCTGGATGGGGGGCTCATAGCCATCAGCCCTCTCCACCTTGGCTCCAGTGTCGTCACCGGTTGCCTTTGCAGTGCTGCCGGCACCGCCCTCACCGTGGAGCTCCATCAGTTTGCCCACTGCAACAAAAACACAAATGGCTTTTAACTAGGGTTCATAACTGAAAGGCTCGAGAGGCACCGGCACATTTAAGCAGATGGAAAGCCAATAACTGCAATGATGTAATGATATGTCATCCTTCACCCCAATATGGATTTTACACTCAACCATATTAGTCTGGAAAACAGTCCCAACGTTTGCAAATCTGCTTGATCTCTCTCCACATAGTTAATGAAAACTATTTTTTGGTGAGGGAACGTCAGCTGATCTCAGTGGGAAGTAATCAGGCCATCATATGGAGCCGAAACAGTTTGTCATCATCTGTTCCCACGGGGCAACACGCAGGGGAAGAAATCCACTCGTATGGTCAGTGTTACAACTGCATCACTTACACTCAAACTTGGGCTTCTTAAGCATCTTGACCTTGCGGACGTAGACGTCGTGTAGTGGGTAGATGGACTGGCAGGCCTTTTCAATATCTTTGCCAACACTGTCAGGGATCCTGGAACACGAAATAATACACAACACATTGATGCAAAGAGGTAATCCCAATTCAAAAACTATTTCAGAGTCAGCAGTAAATCTACACAAACTGGCATGTTAGACCAAGTGATGGGAAGATCAAAATACATGCATTTGATTAAATAAAAATGAATTATATTGCTGACAAATCATGTGTCATTAAATGATACTTTGAATAAATTGTCGTTCATGGGCAGGACAAACTTCAACTTACAGTTTGTTGACGACTTCCTTCAGGTCGTTGGTCTGAACCTCACGGGTCATGATCTCCATCATCTTCTTACGGATCTGGCGGACCTGCTGGTGCTGGGCGTAGGAGGTCTTCCTGATCTGGTTGGTGCGCTTCTTTGTGAAACCCACGCAGAACAGACGCAGAAGGTAGCCGTCGGTGGTCTTCACATCCACGTGGGCTTCAATCATGGTCTGAATGGAAAGAACAGATTGATACCGGTTAGACTTCACAGGGAAGATTTCTCTCCAAACAGTCTCAACCTCTAACCTTCCCATTTGTAGCTGTGTTAAGATCTAAACTGTGTGGCAATCCAAATGTATTGTGCTCACCTTTCCCTGCCTGCTTACATTATATTTCTTTCTTGACACAAGATACATTTTCACAAGCTCGGTACCATACCTCAGTTCTGTTCACTTGCCGTCTGTTATAATAATATTTAAATTAAATATGTATAAGTCCTAAAAAGCACAACATATGTGCAGTTACTGAAGGATGAATAGCGGTGCATGACAATCCCTCCATATCCAAGAACAAAAACCAAAATCGTGTAGTCCAATCAATGTAAACGGTCCTCGCAGTAATCACAAAATGATTTGCCACTTTTACCCAGTTGCTATACAAAGTTAATTAAGGTGAACAAATTCCATCACAACAGCATCCCAACTTCACTTTTCCTTCATAATCATTGAGCTCGATAACAAAACTAAGCATAGCCTAGTGGTTTTGCAGGATAGATGCACTGTTCCTGCCCAAGGCAGTTGGTAGTGGACAAAGTTTCTGTGCATTATCTATATTTCATCCTATACGATTATTTAACAAAGCTAGATAACATGCAGTCTAACCGAAGCCGGTCAGCTTTGCTTCTAACAAAGTGTCATGACAGTTTTACGTCATGGTTTGTTGCAACTGAGCGGCACAGTGACAACACAATGTCACTGTTGGCTTTGACAATGGTCACATCTATTTAGGGAGGAATTATGGGCTTTCAGGCGACCTCACTCTGATGAAAAACTGCTATCTCATGATAAAAAGGAAACACCTCTGCAGACAGTTTCCTCAAATTCCATTACAATTTAATCTAATTAAGAGAGATTCACCAGTAGCTCCCTTTTTTGAAACAATGCAGGTTCACCTATTAGCTCTAATATGATCTTAAATTCAACTGCAATGCAAATCTGAGATTAACTAAAGCAACATAACTGCATATGACCAACAAAAACACAACCACACTCTTTTCTAGTAACGTCTCAGTTTACTACTGTGGTAGTAGTTAAGTACCTAAAAGTAGACCACTCAACCACCATTCCTGTGAAAACCTCCCAGGCACTCTTAATATTTAAACCACTGACAATTCAGCCTACCCCAACTTTGCTTGTACACCACCACTACGCTTAAAGAGAGCTCACCTTTTAGGTGTTCTCATGCGTTCTTTTTATTCAAAAGCATTAACACCTCAAAATTATAATTTCATTGTGGAAATGATCACCCTGAAAACAGGGCTAGTTATTGAATCTCAAAAGATTGAGAACTAACGAGGGTCAGGCAAGTATCAATTTGATACCAAAATGCACATATTGACCACAGTGAAATTTTTAAAAGGATATTCAGTATCCTTTGTAAAGTTAAAAAAAGCCCCAAGATCATTACCTGCCATTTCTTGACCATGGAGCACATCTTGTCGCGGGTCAGGTCCATGCCGTGGAAGTTGGTGAGGCAGTTCTTGCCCTGAACATCCTCGGTGATGAGCTTGAACTTGCGGAAGGCCACCTCATCGTTCTGCAGGTCAGCGAGGCTCACCTCGAACACACGTCCCTTCAGACCATCAGAGGCGATTCCTAAGATGTAATGGATAAGATGTACACTTAAGTAAACAAGCACATGTACAAATGAAAGTAAGGACAATCTCTGGAACGCCAACATTTGGTGCTGAAACAAGTTCATACGCTCCCACTACATCACCAAGAGTATGGCAAGCTCAGCTAAACAGTCGCACTGCAATGTTGTAATGCTATTTCATCCTTTAACCCAGGATTTTCCACTCAACCTTATTAATCTGGAAAACAGGTATACTAATGCAAACCTGCTTCATCTCTCCACACAGTTACTGACAACGTTTTCTTCTTGTGAGGGAACATCAGCTGATCTCCATGGGTATTTATCAAGGGATCATATGTGACCGAAGCAGCTTGTCATCATGCCTTCCCACGGCTAGCACATGGGTATGCATATTAGTTTCTTTCAGCCCCACCACTGACCATCTTCAACCAATGACTGTATAATATTTTAACTATATAGACTTACTGGTTCCCTGAGTCCTGGTGACCAAGGTCTTGCCAAGATTGCGGATGTTGAACATGGCTGGTGCCTTGACATCATACCAATCCTTCTTGGAAAAAGGGTCGACACTGTATGAGGGGAAACAAGCAGAAACAAAATTGGTTCACTCGTCTGCACAATCAGCTCAAACTAAATTATAGATGGATTGTACGGTGTGCTTGCGAGCTAGAGGGCAGACTCGCTGCTAGCAAGCCGGCTGAGCACGCACTGCAAGGGACAACGATCGGGCTAGCATGCACTATGGAGGATTTATTTCTAACAGATCTGGTTTAACAGGGTTATGACTTCCTACAACATAACTATATAATTCAGACACTCCGCTTGTTCCGTTTGTGTACAGCACCGCTTTCCCGAGCAGTAAAAGATTATCTGCGGCGTCCGACTGCCATGTTGATCGGCAAGCTCGGCTAAATCCATGCTAACACTTGCTAGCCTCTCGCAAATAACATTACCGGCCGTATATTACGCGGATTAACTAGTACAGGTTGTTACGCTTCCTCCAGCAGAGCAATCACTTGGAAATGAAATATACAAGTATAATTAAATCAGCTGAGTTACGACAAAGTACATTAGCGCAGACTAAAGGGAAACAGCATGTTTCACCTCCATCCAGCGCCAGAGGCCGGCGATGACGAGACTAGCACCGACCCTGTAACATCTACTCAAAATCAGCTTCATCCTTCACATTTTTTCCACCAAAGTTCTACTAATGAAAAAGGCAAAGCCCGCTTCGTGTAACAATGTGTGAATTTGCTACTTACATCTTCTTTTTGGCACCTTTTTTGCCGCCTTTGGTCAGCCTCTTATTCTTGCCGACTGCCATGTTGGCTACAGGGAGTGAAAGAGGAGGAAGTACGAAATCCCGCGAGAATTAAAGAGACAGACCGCGGACGTGAGATTTGTCTTATCTCGCGAGGCTCTGTGGCTTCTTTAGCGCCCTCTGTTGGAAAGCCTCGCGAACTAACTTTACCAAGTGAAAGACTGTTTTTTGTGGTGTCTTTGAAAGCAAATACATGTCACGATGATTTTAATTTCATAAGCAACTGAGCACCTTATTGTAAATACTTTTGATTTAAACACAACTGAATTGATTAAGTTGGAAAGTCAGTTAGAGAAAGATAGAAAAAGAAGTTGCACAGATTATTATACTAAGGATACGTTATCAAGCCTAAGTGAAATTCCTCTATATTTTTTTTGTCCATTGAAGTTTGATAAGCAAATAAAACTTATATAAAATAATAATAATAAATAAATAAATAAATAAATATATCCACCATTGTGGATAACATCTTTTGGACTTTTATGCTGACTGCAATAAAAAAGAGCCCTGATATATTAGCCATTAGCCTGAGTTCAGAAATCAATAAATATAGAAAAAGAAAAAAAAATCATTTTTGTCTTCTAGTTTCTGACTTAACCTTAAGACATACACCACGTTTTTGAAATTGAAAAACAACTGCTACAAACAACTACTGGGAATTTATAGAGGGAACTTCAATCTACATACATTTGCAGCAATGGCAAATATGTAAAAGATTTAAAAGATATAAATTCAACATCATTCAGTCGTGTTTAAATTCCCAATTGATGTAGATATTCTTTATTCTATCAACTGTTTCAGCATTTATTTGCTTATATACATATAATTTCCCTCACATAGGCCTGTAGGCTATGCATTGTGTTCAATATACACTTTAGAAGTAATTCAAGTTCCAAGTAGTAGTGCCATGATTATTGGGAAATAAAAGAAAATCCATCATCTCTGAACAGGCAGAACCAGTCCCTAGGTGTGTGAACACGTCATGTGAACACGTCATGCAGGTGTGTAGCTTATTAGCCGCCCAAACTGTTACTGTAACAAAGGGAAGAATTTTGTCTGTTATGATAATATATAATCAAGGTAAACTCCTGTACGCTCATGGTGCTAATTCTTTGTGTGCAGTGTTATTCCTCCAACTGATAAATGACTGTGGACCATTGGTGAAGTAAACACAAATTTAAGCAAAGGCACTGCTGCAGCGACATCCTAATATGTAGCCTACATCAGACTTATTCTTATTCTTCAATGGTACCAGCAATGACATCTCAAATGTTTTCACCTTAAAGTATTTCAAAACCTTACAATTAATATAACACCCCAAGACAAATGACTATGGCTCAGCATTTCTGATGTTTCCCCTTATTTACATTTCTGTATGCAGTTTTTATTTTCATTTAATCTAAAATATTGTATGTGTTGTTTGAACAAGCATCAAAATTAGGCTCACATGAAAGTTTTTGAATTTTCTTTTATCATCATGAATGTACTTTTTGCTGCTTTCTGTATGTTAAAGGTGAATCTCCCAAGCTTTGGTTGTCACAGTCAAGCTTGACACCGAGTCATTTGCAGAAATGATATTCTTCTGCTCAGATAATCCAACTTTCGAACAAGATGGATGGAAGAGAGCAAAAGACTATTGCAGTAAAAGGTTGATATGCCTGTCTCATTATCTCTTTAGTGCCCCGTTAGACAAAACTAATAGAGCACGGTTCCTGTTCAATCCAAAGGTCAGTAAAAGCGTTTCAAAGCCTTATTTAAGAAGGTCTACCTTTAGGCTGCAGTGAACAAGTCTGATGCTCTCAGGTCATCACATTAGAGACGGGGCTTGCGTCTCATGGGTGGTGCCGCTGGCTTCCATGACTCCCAGGGTCCCCGAGGACTCAGCTACACTTTAGTGGGAGGTCAGTGACGACAGCTGCCACTGTGGCAACAGCACTCATAGTTGCTCAGCCATCCTGCAGAGCAAATATGAAGTCATCGGTTTGAGCAGAGAAAGGAGAGGATATACATACAATAACATTCAAGATTGGGTTTAATTTGGATTTCATGCAATAACAGATGTGGATGAAACTGGGACCTCTCATGTGTTCACCTCTGTAGGCTTCTCACATGGCATGGGTTGTTGGTGATAATGTGAAAAGGCAAGCAAAGCAGAGCTGTCACTTTGCCTCAATGTTTGGTTTCCTCTGCCTCAGGATGCAGACATCTGTCAATGCGCTTTTGTTGCAAATAGATTTAAACCCCATTTTCTCTTTTCTTTCACTGCTTCAAGCTGTGTTTCGTGCTTGTTGAACATATTAAACTACCTTAAGACATGAGTTTCCCTTTAATTTATTATTTTTAATTTCTAGTAGCCTATTTCTTCAGCTGTTATTTTCTAATGCGTGATTTTCATTTCAGTTGCTGAATGATCGATATTTTGACAATATCCTCTGAAAGTAAAGTCTACCTTAAAGATTAGGCTATTTAATGAGTTAATCTGCCATGTAGTATATGTAGTCCTGTAACATAACAACACTGGAAGTTTTCCAGAATTTCTTCAGCACACCTTGAGTTTTTGTAATGTAGTAGTAGGTAAAAGTACCGCCCTGCTCAGTTTCTTATCTGGTGCATTAAGTTCCTTATTACTTTATATACTATAAAGTAATAATATAAAAGGTCTTCAGTGACCTCAAGACAGACAGAATATACAAATATAAATTTAGTCACAGCATTTATTGCATTTATTTTAGATTATATTTCATTTTAATATTATTTTTGCCTCAATACACCTTACACTTTAGTTAATATCATATTAAGTTCTTTTAATTTGTACAAATGTTATTTTGTGACTAGTAGATGTTCATGTTGTGTAATATATGCTACCATATCCTTCTAATCACTCAGCCTATCTGTAGCCTTCTATGCATGTGTTCTTGTTCAGCTGCGTTGGAACAATAAAGTTTATTTTCATCTGACATGAACCCATATTTTCTGGTTTATTTTGTGTCTAGTAGATGTTCAAGTTGTATATCATATGCTATCTTTATTACTTAGCCTATCTCTAGCCTACTATTTATTGTTGTTCAGCTGGGTTTGAACAATAAAGTTTATTTTTATCTGACATGAACCCATATTTTCTGGTTTATTTTGTGTCTAGTAGATGTTCAAGTTGTATATCATATGCTACCTTTATTCCTTTAAGTACTTAGCCTATCTCTAGCCTGCTATTTGTTCTTGTTCAGCTGCATTGGAACAATAAAGTTGACCTTATCTAACATAAACCCATGTGTTTTGGTCTGCAAAGTAACTCTAGCAGTGAGATAAATGTAGTGGAGTAAAAAGCACAATATGTAGCGTTGCTTGCATGAAGCAGCCTTAATACTCGAGTAAAGTACAGTACTTGAGTTACTCTCCATCGCTTCCCTGTCGGAGTGATGAAGCATACGCCTGCGTGTCTGAGTCCATGAGGAAGCGCTGTCGATTTCAAGTGAATCCCAGCGCGTCGTGCTACAAAGTCACCTGAGCGACACACCTGCCACTGAGCTGAATAGACTCAGCTCCCCACTGCGCATGCTCCGCCAACTCAAGGGCTACACTGTCATGGCGCTGACGAGCTGAAGCTACCGGGGTAGATCAGGAAGAGAATGCAGCGCAGCTGGGTGAACGCTGACATTTAAGCAAGTCTGTGGAGTTTGCCGGGGAGGACCGAGCGGACCTCTGTCCTTCGTCGACTTCCACCGGAGCTGCTGACGGACTTGCCCCCTCCAGTTTGTGAGTTTTCGCTCCTGCCAAGCGCGCTACCTGTCAAGTGTCTGGACTCGGTGACAATAGCAACTTCCACCGCTGTTACGGAGATATTAAAGTCACCGTATCCTCGTTTGCCGTTTTGACCGAGCGGAGGGAGAGAAACCGGGTTAAGGGCGAGCTCTGCCTCACCTGCTCCTCTCCTCGTTACCTGCAGCACACTTCCCCGCGGGCTTTTAACAGCATTAATCCATCCGTCTGCTATCAAGTTACGGACCAGGAGGGAGAGAGAGGAGTAGTAGTTCACCGCGGAGCGAAGCGGTGACATTTCCAGGCTCGCGGTGTCAACAGCTAAATCCTGCGTGCGCCTTATTTTGTTGCCCACTTTCGAGGCTCATTCGTTAAACTGTCTTGGATGGGGAGGAAAACGTTTGGTCTGTGTGCCTGTAGACTGTCAACAACTCAGCTGAAGGGGAGATAGAGCCCTCTTTTCTCCTCCGACATCGGCTGCACTGTCACCATCGGGAGGTGAACAGGTGCCTTACCTGTGAACGCCACCTGTCCCGTCCCTCCTTCCTTAGCAATGGCTAGCGAGGAGACGGCGGGCGCTGCGCAGCCAGGTGATGGAAAGGACGGGAGACCGGGCGCCATGGCGCTCAACCCCGGAGTGCCTATCAGGGGGATAAGGATGAAATTCGCCGTGCTCGCCGGCCTGGTGGAAGTTGGGGAAGTTTCCAACCGAGACATTGTGGAGACGGTGTTCAACCTGGTAAGCTGATTATGAGAGCTCAGGATAGGCCTTAGGTAGCACTGTCACACTGTGGCAGCTGACACTGACATCTAATTTAACGTTTGCAAAAGTCTGACATCATCCTTCATCTGCATGAAAAGGCGTCGATGATCTCGTAGTGTTTGTACAAATACTTCAGCGCCAGTTGTTTCATTGTGACTTTATGGCCCACATTGGAAACTGGCGTGAGTCACCTGCTGAATTACCTTCTCACTAGTTGCCCTGATCGTCCTCGTTGACCTCATTTCAAATAGTATTATTTTATTTATTGTATTCTTTAAAGCTTGGTCTGCAGCTTTAAGTGTGAGAACTACTGTGGTGCCTTTATGCAGGCTCAAATATTGTGCTACACTTCTTAATAGCCTATTCCCCCCCCCCCATTTTTGAAATTCTTCATGCTTATACTATTTTTAAATTATGTTTCTTGGTACTCCACATATATAACGTGTAATAATTAGGTTTGCACAAATGGAAAAACACACTGCTCCTCGGCTTTAATTAAATATGACATGATGACCAATGTCTGAAGAATCATCGTGGCAGAAAAGCTGTTCAAAGCAAATCAGCTGCTGTTTTTTGTGTGACATATCCAGGTCAGGCAGAGTGTGTATGTGCCTTATCTGTCTACTACCTGTTGGCCACCCTGAAGTCCTTGCACAGCTGTCTGCAGCGTTGATAGCCCTTTGGCTGCCCGACCTGTTGTGAAATGACTTTGCAGCTCCTGCACGAGAATGAATGAAACTACCGGTTAACAAGGAAGTTTAGCGTGAAGGAGAGAGCATGCTCAACCCGAGCTCGGCTGGTTAGGTAGGAGGAAGAGAGAGGGAGGAGAGGTGAAGGTGGAACCTGCAAAACTGCTTTGTCACTGTAGCAACACAATGGACTCCTTTTTTTTTTTTTCTAGGAAAGGGAGGCTCATCCTCCATGTCCGTAGTCACCTAAATTTGTGACAACCCCCACAGCGGAGGCAAATGTAACTGGAGTAGAGTTACTTCTCATGAGGCTGTTGCACGGCGAAACACAAAGCCCTTCCATCATCCAAACAGAGCCAACCACTTTTATCGAAATAGTTGCAGATTAATCATCAACTAATCGTTTCAATGACTTGGTTCCTCAGTCAGCTGCAACTTTATTGCGTATACTAATAAACAAGATGGAGGTTTTTTGAAAATAAGGCAGGAATTTAGGCTGTAAGGGCAGAACTTTGCAAATGGCTCATGATTTGTTGAAGAATTATTTATTGTTTTGTTCCCATGATCTGGTTACATTTAGGCACTAAAACCACATGGTTAGGAAAAGATCATGTTTTGGCTTACAATACCGGTTTTGGTTGGCACAAACCAGGCTGGAGATGTCTCGAGATCTCATTAGAAACACCCAGTTTTGTCTCGACTTCCTGTCAAAAATATCCGCATTCTATCAGCACAATTAACAACATTAATAGTGATTTTAGATGGAAGTATTGCTTTTCAATTTCACAGACTACTAATTATTATATATTTTTTGCATTTTCTGCCTGGAAAAGTCATCATTATGGCCCAAAAATGAGCTGGAGAGACAGCCAGGCATATGTTTTGACAGGAATATCAGTGCGCAGCAGCTCTGCCTGTGTCACTGGGACTCCATGTTTGGCGCGGTCAGTGTCATTTTAGGGCTTTGAGAAATGGCACCATGCATTTCATTATGCTCACCACCCTCCACGCTCTGTCTCTCATGCCCTCCACATCCTCTGCTCACCCTCCACCCGGGTGATAATGTGATTTACTATATCGGCCACATTCTTCTTTTTTCTCTTCTTCTCTCTTTCGCAGCCCTCTTCAGGCCTACAATGTGTTTGGTCAGCAACATAGTTTTCTCAACACATGAATAATGTGACCCAAAACAGTGTTTGTCATGACTCGTGACACATGTGGTGGGGTTATTAACATCAGCATGCCCTTGTTTTAAAGAAAGCAGCCCATTATATTGGCTTTGTTTTTGCCTGAAGTCACTAAAGAGGGAATAAGAGTGTATCTCATAGTCTCATTTAGTCAAAGAAGCTGTACCTCACACTACACATTTCTCTCTCAGAACATCTGGTCCACGCCAGCTGGATATCTATTTAAACTACTACAGTAAATCTGCTTCAATTAAAAGTGGAAGTAAAGCTTAGTAAACCAGAGAATGGCCATCCTCTTTTATAATAACATGAATAACTCTTAATATTAGCTGGTATCCATAGTGTTTTACTGTTTTTAATTTAAAAATGGTAATTGTCTGTGTGATGGACTGTAGTTAAAGACTAACTTGCATTCTACTACACAGAGCTACTTCACTAGAGGCAATGAACTTCACAACATATTTCCTAAATTTAATTTAGCTTTTCATGCATTAAAACCAAGAACAGGTGCAGTAGTTCCTACTTCAGGATATGGCATTTTTACAGCATTTCTCCCCAGTGGCTGATTAAATGAAATGTCAGATTTACACACAACCTCCCTCAGTAGATTTGGCATTTTTGCTGCATAGAAGGACAATGTACGGAAAGTTAGACCTTCTTTACATTGGCTTTCAGTTGTGTGTTATTCAAGCCCCTATAGACCTGTATTCATCCACCCACACAGGTGTTGTCACTTATGTTGTCTGATTAGACCTCTTCTCAGGTCTGTGTGGGTGTGTATAAACAACAAAGCACAGCTCCATCACCCTTCAACCTGAGTTGAGGTCTATTCAGCCAGAGTAATTGAAATCACCTGTGTGGTTTTGCGGGGCCTTTAAGATTTTATTTCTTACAGTATTTATCACAGTTTTGGTCATTGTAGGTAAAAAAACAATTCATTTCATTTCATTTCAATGAAAACACTATTATTGAAAACATTGACACAAGGCTGCACTTAGTTTGTAATAAAAAGCTCTTTAAGATCATATTTTTTCATCCCTTTAACCTTTTTAATAGTAGCAATAAGCAGTGTATTTTACACAGAATCGGAAGGACTAATAACTGTGTGAAAGGGCTATTTCCAATTCCACTGAGAATCAACGCCCTACTTCACAGCACAATGCAGCTTTCTATCACGGTGATCTAAATGTTGAGATTGTGGCACCAAAAAACCCCAAACCATACTGATTCAGATAAAACATTTGGTAGCAGCTCCCAGCCCACAGGATCTCACATACTGATTATACAGTATGCTTCCTGCACTGAAAAAGTTACCGGTGAACAAAGTTGAACATCTAGCAAGCCAGAGAAACCATCAGAGACCTATTTTTGGCTGCCTGTCAAACTTCAAGTCCAATGGTCACTGGTGTTTTGGTTCGGTCTGCCAGCTCTTGAGAAAAATATCTGGGAAACTTGGGCTTGGTAAATGTTTGACTTTCTTCACCAGTCACTTGTTCACTGCATTTTTTAAGGCATGCAGCATGCAGTCGGTTTGTGTGAGCCACTGTGTTGTAAGTGGCTGGCCACAGATTTCCAGGAAGCAGCATTGTTTCTTATGTCTGGCTAACCAAAACAATATGCTGAAAGCTGCAAGGAGCTGCAGAGTAGGGTGTTAATTCTCAGTTGGGTTGTCTGCAACAAATGCTACTGATTGATGCATCCGTTTACTCTGATGTCGCCTTTAGTTAGCACTAAGGCGCCGTTAGCAAGTGAACTGTTAGCAGGCAGCTGAAAGTGCATGACATAAAATGACCACCCCATATGTGGGATTAAAAAAAGATGAGACAAATAAGTTTCCATACAACAAGGTTAGGGCATTGTGTTCCTTTTGATAAATGTGGAAGGATAAGAGAATAAACATAAGCTGAACATAAATCCATCACTGGATAATAAAAGTCCTCATCTACTCCACTGAGATCTGCTTCTGCTATATAAACTGTGTGTCCTGTGTATGTTGATAGTTGATAGTGTGTTGATGTTTGGGGCAACTGTGGCTCAGGTGGTAGAGTTGGTCGTCCACTAATTGGAAGGTCAGTGGTTTACCCCGACTCCGGCTGCATGACAAAGTGTCCTGGGGAAAGACACTGAAGCCCAAATTGCTCCCGACTTGATGAGTCAGTGTGTGAACGGCTGAAATATCGTCGGGCACCTTGGATGGAAAGCACTGTTGTGCATGTTGGCACCTTGCAACGCAGCATCAGTATAAGAATATGTGAATATGGCACGTTTTGAGTGGACAGTAGAGCAGCTATATAAATGCAAGTCCATTTACAGTGAGGATCCAACATGGATTGACACTGTTGGGCCTCTATTATATCACTGAGCCCCATTTTTTAAAGAAGGCACACAACAACAGTAAAACAAACCATGCACAATCATGATGTACCAATATCAGTTAAATAATCACTCAATCATCACAGTGCGTCTCTCCACCGGCAAGAGCATTGTGTCCTCCAGGACTCTGTAAACCACTGACTAATGTAAGGCTGCCAGACTTCCAGGCTCATGGCTCCTCTGTCGGGTGACACAGGAGATGAGTAAGTATGTGGAGAGGAATGTAACTTTGGCTAGTAGTCCAGGTCCTAGTGTTGGATGTCTAATTCATATATTCTACTCTCTTTTGAGCTACTGAACATATATGTTGCACTGCCAGTCTAAATCTAAATCTATGTTCGGCTGAGCTATAGCTTAAAAGTGTCTTATGTTTCAGGTATGTAAATATTTTATGTTATATGCTGGTATTTAGTTTCCTTTGTGAAGGGGCTCTGCAGAAAATGTAGACACCTTTGTTGTACATCTGTTTTTATCATATTTGTTCAGTATTATTTTAAGGTATCATTCTTTGGCAGAACATGCACGGTATCTGTTTGATGGTGAGTTGTTGCCCACTTTATCTTCCGATCATACTGATGTTGACACAGAGGATCCTCCTTTGAGATAGGCTGTCATAAGTGAAATTAATTGTTCTAAGCTGCATCTTCCCTGTGCTTCTTTAAATAGTCTGCTTCGTACCTTTCCTGCACACCACTGCAGGGGAGAATCATGCAAAGTAGCTGTGCTCTGGAATTTATAATGTATCAGGTTTTAAAATCGTGAAATTGATTTTACAAGCGTTAACTTTTAGTTTTAGCAGATGCAGGCTATTTATAACTTTACCAGCAAGAATCTAAAGATGGCTGCAGTTTGATTGTGAGATAATTTCTAAAGCCCAAGGTATCAGATAAGTTTTTGTACACCACTTTTGTCATTTTTTATCCAATTTATACATGTTGGAATCTAGCCCTGAAGATGGTTTTGGTGTTAAGGTTTTTTTGTGATTCAGGTTAGAAAAATGTGGCCCTTTCAAATCAATAACAACTGCAATAACATTTTAGCTTTGACCCTGACGATTGAGCTTGCAGCTTCTTTTTAATTCACTGCCCATGTGCATATGATGTCGAGAGGAATGCAACAAACACACAACACACTTTCCCTTCAGTTGCACACAATAATACAAGCGGTAGGGGAGTGAGGGCAATCCTTGTCCTCTCTCCAGGCATGCTTTGCCCTCTCTGGCAGTAACAAAGAGCCCTCTAATCTGACACATGAATGAAACTCTATCTGCTTCTCTCAGTTATCTGTCGCATCAGCCCAATTCCACGGTCACACCTTTTCCCTCTTTCTCCACCGGAGCCGAAGCAGTTTGAAGCCCTTGAGGGCAGTTGTCTAAATAAGCATGACTGGACTTTTTATAGTCTTAAATGTGTGTGATTTGTTTTGTTTTTACCTTTTAATGCTTGTTGTTTCTGTAAGTGACCTTTTTTTATTTCCCTAAACAAAAAAATTGGCATCATTATGGCTGTCACATCTTATTGACACTTATTGCAATATAAACACAGCAAGCTTCTTGAGGGTGAGCACACAGGTTTGACCAGCCAGCATGCTTGCTTGAACTGGTTCCGAATGACCAATACTTGGAAGCCCGCTTTCTGCTTACTATACAGGTAAGCAGAAAAGAGACACTCCAGTCATGGTGTGTCATTATTTAGCCCCTGAGCAGATCAGATAATGTACCCGTCATCATCACCTGCTGTGTGCTGACAAACAAGCATAGGCCCTTGGGGAAAAAGACGTGTGTCAACTAAGAGACTGTAAGATCTTAGGGAACACATATTTCGAGATGTTAATGTGAAAGAAACTGAAGATACACTATTTGAGGCTTTTTTGTAGTCTGAAATAACTCTTTGATCGTATTCTATATTTTTTTATTCAACAAAATCACAGTATGTTTGTTTTCACATCAACTTGATCCATATGACACCAACTAGCTCAAAGGATTTTTTTGTGTTTTCCTCCTTATTGCAAAGGACATAGTAAAACGTGATTGTTTTAGGGTGAGGGTTATTTTGCACTGTCACTTTGACACAGCACAGAATAATCATTCAGCTTTATTGTTTATACATGTTTCAACCCAATAAGCACAATTCTAATTGAATTCAGTGCACTTATTTGTAGTCTAATTATTTTGTGCACTTATTTGTAGACTAATTGGGTTGTTTGTACAGTTGGTAAACATGGAAGCTGAATACATTTTCTACAAGACAGACATTATGCTTTGTCAGTGTCAGCAGAGTGACGCCCCAGTAGACTAAATCACATCTGTTGTTGACGTGAAAGTCTGGTTAAAAGGAATAAATACTTATTATTATTATTATTATTATTATTATTATTATTATTATTAGGGGACAAACCTTCAATCAAAGACTACAACTTGTTTAAATTATGACGTTTTTAAATCCGTGGCTCGGTATTCCTCGTTATTGGCTTTCAATAAATTGGTGAGGCCAAATTCTCCTAATGATTCCTGTCTCTCCCACTCTCTATTCACAGCAGTCAGCTTCAATTTCCCTTTTCAAGCCTGGTCAAATTACTAAGTGTTAAGTGAAAGATTAACCAGTCACAAATCATTTCTCTTCATGTGTGATTGCTGCAGTGATGTGCCCAGTTTTTAGGAAACAGGGCCATAATGTAATCTGCTTCTTGGCCTACAGCTCCCCTCTTATTGTTTCTTCTATAAACAGTGCCAGCTAACAAAGCCAGTTTAACAGAGCACTACTGGTTATGATGGAAGAAGCTGGGAACAGGAACTGTTGGTGTACACTGTCAATAACCAAAAGTCTGTTAATTAAACAGTTTCTCCAGAAACGGCCATAAGGGCAATTAGAAACTGCTCACTTAAATCTAAACTAACACTGTACCACTGGCTACAGACCTGGAAAGATTAGGCAAATTGGTCGACTGACACCTGAAAAAGTGACGTCTGTTTTTATGTCACTTTTGCTTGTGACTATACAGCAAAGAGGCCTGGACTTTCTCGTCAGTCCATTTGTCGTCTGCTGTCTTCTGTAACTCCATGTTGATGTGAACGAAGACCGGAAATGCAGTTATGCATGCAGGTTAAAGTCAGAGGTCAGTTAGACTAATGGTTAAAAGATGGATTCTCAGTTGCAATCCAGTCCAGATATTATTTTTTTAGGGTCTTTAGAAGTTCATAACCTAAGCTCAAAGGTTTTGCCTTCTATGACAAAATATATAGAGACAAAATATTCCATCAGTGACTATGTCCTACAAAAAGCGCAAACCTGTGATCTGTCAAAGACTGAATGCCATTCTCTGCTGCAGCCCCCTTTTGACTTTGTTTTGACATAATCTTGCCTAGTGCAACTTTAGCTTTAAGTACTTACACACACACACACGCACAGATGCATGCACAAGTTACACCTCACTGAACTCTTGCATCATCCCACCCATTCAGCTGCTTATTTAAGTCAAGTCAGCAGTGGCAACAGGGACGTCTCTCTGAATTAATTTTCCCAAAACTTTCCATAGAATCTATCACAGGCTTGTGAGGAGTTGTTGTTCCCTCAGTTTATCCGGTGTATGCCCCAGAGTCAGATGCACCCAATCAATACTGCCCAACTCCAAAGGGAAATGTCGCAGGGCACCTGATGCCAAAACTGCCTTAAATGACTGGACTGGAACATTTGCTTGACTTTGTAAGTGAGTCACTAAAAACATATCTTAAATATCACTTCACACATATCTGTTTTTATTCAGCTCCTGTGACACACTCTTGTGATGCTGTCACCAATGAGCTGGCAGATGTTTTTTTCATACACAAAAGCTGGGTTCGGCAGTACCTACAACACAGCTCTGGCAAAAGTAAAAGAAAATGGTCCACTACACTTTGTCCAGAGTTCCTATAATTGCTATTATTGTAATGTCGTAGCTATGTGGGTTGTGCTATTATGTGTACACTTCCTTGACTGTCAGAGTTTGGCTAACTGACCCACAAAATGTATGTTCTCGTACTAAAACATGAGTGGCATATATTTTTGTTTGAGCACATCAGTCCAAACTCATGTATTTTCCATCCCACAGAACACAGCACTTCAACTTGGGCGCATAACTTTATATTTGACCTGGGTCATGAAGCTCACTGCCATTTTTTAAAATCAAGATGATGTGCATTCACTCACAGGATATGTCAACTGTGAAAAAATGTACCCGCTGACTAATATCACACACTATCGAAACACATGCACACACCATGCAAACATCACTCCTGTCAGCTTAATGTGCTAAGCACGGTGGTTAAATTGACATGCTGGAACACTGGAGCAGAGCTTTTGGCTAAACAGGAGGCAATATTAACCCCCTGGCCCGCTATCTTCTATTCACAGTAGGGGGTGTAATGATATGCTAATAATGCTTGCCCGCTAGCCAGGTTTCAGTGTTGGATGCTGAAAAAATGTGTGAATATTAAAACATAATATGAAATGCTGCTCCTTTTTATAAAATGAATGAGCCGTAAGGTATTGGCTCACCTGAGTCCTGGTGGGGGAGATTGCTCCAGTGAAAACACAATATAATTGTTAAGTGAGATCGCTGAAGCTTGTAACAGGTTTAACACAGAGTGACACACATTTTTTTTTCTCTGTCTTCTACCTGTTCTACTCTGATAGAATTGGGAATTTGGCAAGTTGTCTTCACATGATTCATAACAGCCCGGAAACTTTCCACTGAAATTCTTTTCTATTGCCATAATCATTGTCTTTCAGTGTAGGGCTTGATGCCAGACCCCCCTGCAAGCTTTACTCCAATTGATTAAATAAATTTTGTTATGGTTTTTTGTAAATCTTTACAACAAGCAACATCTGTAAAACAGGAGCTATGAGAGCCTGTGGAATAATCACTGCACTAAGCTTGTCTGCTTGAAGCAGTAGTTGAACTGTAGGTTTTGTATTGAATACTGACTGCCTCCATGATGGACGTCTGAGAGCATTTTTTAGTTAAGTAGGCTATCTAGTAATCATTATGGATTTCCCATGGCATGGTTTTTAGTCTGTTCACACTGATATAGGCTAATAAAAATAACTTTAATTTTGTAGGGGGGGAATTAATAAGGCTAATTTTGCCAGCCCCCACAGTATCTGTTTTTAAAAAATGTAGTTGTTTGGACAGTTGGATGCTCTTGAAATCCTGCCATCTTAGCTTTATGATTTCATGGATGGGTTGAAACTACTGTATATTTTACCACAAACAAATCAACCTTTGTCTAACAGGGATGCTGCTGAATACTGACACAATAGTGACCATTTAGGAGTTTTTTTTCCCTCCCTGCTCATAAGCAAAATGCTCTAGTTGCAGCCTTGCCTGTGGCGTATTCCTCTGTATAAGTCGTGAGATACACTGCATGATTCTACTCTTCCTCCCTCCAGCCCTTAGTTGTTTGATAATTTAGTCTGTCCATGCATATAAGTTAGCTATACTTGTGTGATAGAACTGTCATTTTGAAACTGGGTTCGGTTGAGGTTAGACTCACATTGGTAGAAAAACCACACCCTTTTGATTGCATGCGTACTGTATACAGGCTTTACCTGCAAATCTACAATGTGTGTGTGTAAGACCATATGGCACAGCAATCCAAACTGGCTGGAAATTCGAGGGTGTGAATGTGTGAGCTTGTGTGAGTCTGAACGGCAAAGATGTTACCGGGTCTATTGATCGATGGCTTAGATTAGGTGTCGACAGAAAGAGGCCTGTGGGCCAAATCTAGCCCTCTGCCAAATTTATTTGGCCATCGTATAATCTGACATTTTCCTCAGTGTGCGACATTAAAACTTTACCATGTGTCAGAAATGTAATCTAGATATAACAATGTAAATGTAAAGCCTAGCACATGATTACTGTGCCTTGCTGTGTATTGTGTGTGAAGCCATTTAAAAGGCCATACTGTAGACAGTGCATGGTGCTGAAATTAAGGAACCAGATAACTTAAAGATGAAAATAAAATGACTTAGTGTTAACAACGCTGTTGTAATATCATTTTAACCAAGATACATTTGAGCCTCACAAGAACAAATGTTGACAGTTGATGGCGGTCGGGGCTCCTTGGTCTTCTTTGCTGGGATATTCAGAGATTCATGTGCATTTTTTGGTGATTCAGCTTTTTGCTCGAATTTTTGGGCCTGTGTTGTCATTGTGCTATACAAATAAAGTCTGATTGATTGACTGCCAGCCCATATCAGTCTTTTTTGGCATATCCAGATTGTACCCAGATTGAATTTAGGATGTCTGGACAGCAAGAAAAACACATGAAAAGCGATTTTGCAATCGCATCCAAACCACATTTTGAGTTGGTTTCGAAATGCCATTAAAATGCGATTCGGGTGTTTACAGATCCATCTCAGTCTAGACACTTTGGCCGCTCCCATCAGATTTGAAAGCGTATTTTGCGTCACTCCCAGCATGCTAAATCCAGACTCATGGAAGTGCATCAGAGCAGCTACAACATGTAGAACAACAGTCCGCGCACAAGCTTGCTGACATAATTTTTTCAGCTCCGCGACTTGAAAGTGCGATTGTTTGTTTTGCCATACTTCCGTGTTGGAAGCTGTGTCACCAGCATACGCAGTCACTGACGCTTAAGTTGTTACCACAGCAACCCATGGAGATCTGATCACTTGCAAATATTAGTGTGGACATCTGTCTTAAAAATCTGATTTCCCTGCAGTCTGAACATAGCCATAGAGGCCTGTATCTTCACTGTAGCTCTAACTCTGTGTTGGCTCTTCAGTGAACATTGGCTGAACCTGACTGTCAACCCCTAGATGGTTCCCTCTCTACCCTTGACCTGCTTTCACACTCTGCATCAGCAACTCATCCATTGCCAAGGTCTGGCATGCAACCTGTAGGGAATACAAGCAACACATAAGAGATGCAGCCCATAAATAAATACTGCGCAATCAAATGTGAAACACTGTTTACCGTTGAAAATGTTCTGGTTCTGTCTCAGTAGCTTGGAGGGGATTTTTGATCAGACACTTTTTTTGCCAAACCACCAAGGTCTTTCTTCTCCGTCTCTAAACTTTATGTCACACGGTTGCACACTGCAAGTTGATTAGTTTTATTTTCAACTTTTAGACATTTTTTCTACAAGTTAAACTTTTGTATAAATCTGTGCCACGGACCCATAAATAAATGCTATACCTCGAAGTCTCGCAAACCATAAAAGGAAGCTCTCCACCTCCTGGTTGCAGTGATATTGTTGTAATGTCAGGCAATTAAACTGTAATTGATTTCAAAGTAAATCAGTGTCATCCATTACTTCTTCTTTTTCACCTCGTGTTTTTTCTAAATACTTTCCCACGAAAGCACACGCAAAAACGTATTACATTATAGTATTACAGTATTTATTGTACAATACAGTTTTTAAACAATATCTTCTTCAAGCATATTTATTTACATAAAAGTGAGTTTGGATCTCTCTAATGCTCCCCCTCTGAAAGATCATTTCTTGCTTGGTTTGCATTTCCTCAAAGTATCAGGCTCTGCTCTAGGAGAAGGAGGAGGAGGATGTGCGAAGGTTGTGGAAGGTGGAGGAGTGTGCACACTGCAGAGCCTAAATTAATGAACTTGTCTGGGTATAAGGGTGAGTTGAAGGCCATGCAATGCACACCCAGATATTTGATCATGTGCCAGAACCACAGAGTAGGCATTTCTGTCAGTGTCGGTATTGAAGAGGAAGAGAAGCGAACATGTAGTTTTTTCATTTGATTTATCAAATAACTGTTTTTATGATCTAGATTTTTATTTTCTCAATGCTTTCATTAGGTACTGAGCAGTTCTGGTATTTCAAGAGTGTTATGATGGAGGTAACTGAATGTAATTATGTTACTGTATATAACAATTTGGCAGTGCAACCATTTCCACAATTTTGCATTCTTGTGTTGGATGCGAAGGGGAGTGGCTAATGGCTAGTGGTTCGGGCATGCCACTTTCAGAAGCCAAAAACCACCCCACAATTTTTATCAATCATTAACGACAGGTGAAGCAACTTATTAAAAAGGATCCATGTTGAATTGAATTGACATTTCGTGCTTATTATACGTACATATTCATGTTTATTTCAAATTTCGCTCTATAATTTTCCTGTGGTCATTCACGCCCACCGCTGCAGGGGCTCCATACCCCCAAATCTGAGAACCAGAGCTTCCAGAGATGAAAGGAAATAGGATGAGAGAGGGCGATGACATGCATTAAAGGGCCACTGGTTGGATTTGAACCCTTAGCCCCAATTGCTAACTATTTTGATAATTGTTTTAATAATTTTCGAGCAAAAACGTCAAACATTTGCTGGTTCCAGCTTCTTAGATGTGAGGATTTCCTGCCGTTCTTTGTTATTGATTTTAGTAAGTAAAGATTTGGGTTTTAGACTGTTGGTTGGACAAATTGTAATTTGTCCAGCAACTGGCAGTCATCAAATAATCCTTAGCTGTACATTTTTATAAATTGAAACATAGCACACTTGTAAAAGCATTATTTAAAACAGGTGTACATCTATTGGGATATCTGTCCCTTTAATTCTGGCTGAGTTATTTAGTAACAGCTGCTCACATTGTAAGCACAGATTGAGCCTATTAACTGAGCTCTAGGAGTAACATGTAGTGAAGGGGGAAGCTGTCTGTTGAGGCTATTTCTGACTAAAATCCCAAACTTCCTCTCACTAAACTTCTCAAGACCATTTGTATTTAATCGTGTCTTTATCAACTTCAAAGGTGAAACATTTTGGTAGAATGAGCAACAGCATATCAGGACATTTGGTCTGACAGACATCAGTCGGGTCTGTCGTCCTTTAGATCCCACCCTTCATAACACTTACGTAATGTATTAGAGGGATGTTTAATAGATTTACTGACCCTGTCACTCTGCACAAATGCCTATCACAAGTTACCACACAGATTTTTTGGGGGGATTTTTTACTTTGTTTTTGATGTGTATTAGAAAGAATAGATAAACCAACATATATTTCTCATCATGTCATAAGCCATGTCAAGCTTAAATCCAGGAGCCCTTTTTAGATGTCAAAAGAATGATGCAGTAACCCATAAACGGTGGCTGTCGCGACATCAGGTCATGCCATCATATATCTACTGGACCATCAGACAGGCAGCACCTGACCACAAGCCACTGAAAGTAAATGTTAAAGGGTCGAGTTTGTTCATGCTGGAACATCACCGGGGTTATCAATTTGGCATTTCACCTCACAGATGTTTCATTGAATCAAGCCCAAGTCATCAAGGTTCAATAAAAGTTTTGTTGTCCCAGAGGCAACTGTCTCCATAAGTGTAACATCCAAAAACAAGGCTGTGTGCTGCTTTTCTGAAGATTTGGCTTTTTTAGCCCTGCTTATTCATTATATACTATATACACATACAGAATACTATATACAATACTGGTGCACAATATGTTTGTCTTACACTATAAGCTGCCATTAGTTTCAGTAAATTTTAGTATTGAAAATCCACCTTCAGACAGTTACACTAACACATACTTGAACTATGAAACCCATATGTCTTTTCTGAGGGATTGCCTCCACATCAGGAAGGCAAAACAAAGAAGACTTGTGTGCTCAAGGTGATTCACTACCATTGTACTACTATTTGTAACCCAATAGCTTTTAAGATCATCCTTTGTTGACCAGAGTTAATGAATGGATTTAGGAAGCTACAGTGACAGCTACGCACAAACCACAGGAAGCCGGTTAGAGTGGAACAACGATGTTAGGATATGCTGCAGACAGTTTCCTGGTTCGCCATTCAAGGTTTCCCTTAGGAAATTGTTTAGCTGAGGTGCTAAACTGCTCAGATCCTGACACATCTTGTCTCTTGATAATTGTATTTAGTAGATAATGGTGTTAAAAGTAGTTGCACTCCTTTAAAAGTATGTCATTTGCTGTGCAAAAGAGCATCACTGCTCCTTTTCTCCAAAGGTTCATGTTTTATATTGTAAAAGTGTATTCATTTTTCATGGTGTTACTATAAGGAACTCTGCCATTTCTTTTGAGCAAATGAGATTGAGTATTTTAGGCTTACAGCTAACATTTGCTTGGTTTATACATCAAAGCAACTACTTGTGTTAGTACAAAATTCCCTCTTTTTTTGTTACTGTCCTTCCCCTGCTGCTCAATAGGGAAACACTGTCTGAGGAAACAAGAAGGGGACATTTATACTTAAAATACATTGTTTTAGCTTCAGATAAACTTCAGTCCCCAATCACTTACATTAAAAGTTCATTATGAAGGGATCTTTCAGTGGTCAGTATGAACAGAAAGAATGATTACATGAAAGAAAGTTTTACAGAAGAAAAACCTCTTTTATTGTTAACTATTAGCACCTGACTTTTATTTTGAGACAGGCTAAAAATTGTGGGCCTATCCTTTAAGGGTACATACATAAGCTTTTACTGTTAATTTACATTGGGCTTCACCTTTTACTAATTAAGATGGGTTAATGTTGCAATTCTCATTCCACTCCTCCATGCAGGCTAGAACTCCTCACTAATGTTTATCTCTTTTCTTCTTCACCTCCCTGATCCAGCTGCTATTTTTAACATGTTGCACCCGAGCCAACCCTCTACTATTTACTGCCACTATGCAAACTACAATCGAGTTGCTGTGTCAAACAATGAAATTCTTTGTTTACCTCATGATCAAAACACTGCTCTCCATGACTGCTACCTGGCAGTCGCCTCACACTGACAGAGGAAATATTTTTCAGCATGAATTTTGTTAATACTTGACATCTTATTTCAGACAGAAGCCACATACAGATTTTCTGTTGTAGAAAGCAATTTGATCAATAGATCATATTCAAGTTTAATTTTGATTTTTAAAATCTCATTCCATGAGCAGATGACTTTATTTGGTCAAAGTTGTTCTGTAGAATGAAAAGATTGCACTGAAGCCTGGACTCTAATGTCTAATGAGGACCATTTCCTGACAAGCCTTTTCCTTTTGTTGACAGTAGCAGCCACCCTGCAATTTGAGCGAGATTTCTAGATAGACAGGACAAGCCACAACTACACCTTCTTAAGTAATGCTTCGCTAGTGGTTTATTTGCTTAATGGTGAAAATGGCCCAAAAAAGCATCTTTGTACATTGATTCAGAAAGTTTTCCAAGTGCTTGTACTTGCGTTTGTATATGTGCCGGATCATTGTCATCACCACGTGTGATGAATACTGTTGCTGTAGATTATTTATGAAGACAAGTTATGAAATACTATTAGCTATTTGTTCATTTGAGGCTAAATGTCATATTTTTTATGATTCATTGTCTCACCGATTGCCTCACCGATTGCTTATTTTTTACTGAATTGGGTTGAAATTTGTCCTGAGCATCCAAGAAACTCTAAGGATGATTTGTAACATGTATTCATCTAGTCAGATCAGGCAAGTTTGAAATTGTGAAATAATGCACGTATTAAGCTAGCGAACTAAGATTAGTGACCAATTAGTTATTGGTGAGTTGCTATGGAATGACCCAATTATAAGTTATGTTTTGGAGGATAATCATAGCATAATTAGCAGCAAGCTTCTCAAGGCAAATGCTGATATACAGTACTTGTGATAGCATCACATGTTACACTGTCAACAAGTTAAATAGAAGGTTGAATGCTGTTGTTTGTGATATCATCGACATCCTCTCATCCATTTGGACAAAATGTACTGAAGGTCCTTATTATATATTAATATGTAGTTGCTTTCCTTTTTTCTTGTTTATGATTTTTCTTCTGACAGACTGTGCAGACGGCATAGTAAAGGATAAATGATGTGTGATTGCATAAGAGTTCAATTTAATATAATGCAAAACAGCATGGGGTTACGCAGGCCAATTATGTCCATCTGTTATCTACAGTTTTCTGCATGTTGTACCAAACTTGTGTTCTCAGGCAGACAACAAAGGAAATGATGTGTTGATCAGACGACTGGCGAGGCATTATCACATCTAATGTTGTGTTAAAATGACGGCCAGCCATCGTTTTAAACAAAAGCCTGGCAGGTTGCCCTTCTGAAGATATTCTTAGAAATCCAGCTATTAAAATCTCTGTGCACTTACCGTACCTCTCCTCTCTTTCTGTCATCGTTTGTCTCTGAGGAAAGCAGCACCGTGGCACTGACGAGACAAAATGTTCTCAACAGTGTCAGATGATCAATCTTCCAATTCAAAATTAAATTAATTCAACAATAATGAGTAAAAATCCAAGAATAAATTATTAGTTAGAGCTGCATAATCACCATTTGTTAATTAATCTCAATGTTAGCTTCCAACACGAAAAGAGTATTTGGTGCCACTTTTATAAAATGTTCATGAAGTGTATTGGGAATAACAGCTTGTTGTATTATGAAGTGAGTGAGTCAGGGGAAAAAAACAAAACACTGAACCATTGTATTCCATGGTCACTGCATGCATAATTGTCACCACTTTACCTTTTACCCCTGCTTTGACAAATGTAGAGTGGCAGGCTCTTCTACCAGGCGGGATGTTGGTTTGTTGTTCTGTGAATATTTTCAACAGAAGCTAGTAACAAACCATGTTACAAACCTGTAAAACTGATAGTAATCCATAAATCCTCTTGAGTTCTGTGTCTTTTGTTGTGTATTTTTGGTAGCCTTGAGGCATTCTGTGTGAGGTGTGACAGCTGCAGACTGTAGAGAGTAGGGCTGGACAATATGACAGACAAACGTTATCTTGATCATCATCATCATCATCATCATCATCATGTGATAACATTATTGTCATGATGCATGACAATAATGCATAGAGAAAAACATGGTAGGATTTTCAATAAATGGGTCCTTCAGTTTAAGTGCAATTTTCAGTTTCAAAGCTTTATTTCATAGCACACTGTATTGTTCTTTTCAACTCTTGTTAGAAGGATCCTCTGACCTTGATGGATCTTACCAAGTAGGGATCGGACAATATAAGATTTTATCGCAGATTACGATAAAAAACTCTCAGGATAAATTTTGTCAATTGGGATATTTGAGAATATCCTCATATATTGTGAGTGACTTGAAAAATCTGTCTAGCTCGCTTACGTACAGTCCTATATTGTATACCTGATTTATTTTGAAATGACACAAAGGAGAACCTGCATCTTTCCAGTCATTAGAAAATCCTAAGCCTCTCATCGCGGCTGTAGGAATACCATGGATACCAAACAAAAGAACTGCAGGTAGATGAGGTGCCTGCCTGCAGAACCTGCCTTAGGAAGGTGTCTGCCCCACGAACCAACATGTGATGTGTGTCCCAAATGTGATGCAATAAAAATATTTAACATAATGTAAGGCAAACTGATTCTAGTATGTTTAAGTGCCGTCGTAAGAGCTTTAAGCACATTTTGACAATTATTGAGATAATATTATCAAACGCAATTATTTATGTCATGACATGAGCTTTTCACACCCTCGCGTGCCTGTTTGTATTGTCAAAAATATGAATATGGACACATATTGATTGTAATTATTTGAAAAGGTTTCAATAGTCATTTTTCACAGTATCGATACACCCATACCAGCTACGTATTTTCGCTGTTCTCTCCAACAGGGAGTTGACACATGCACCGCTGTAGTGCACACATAGCTCCACCTCCACCAGAAGCAAATTACCATAGCTACTGCTTTTTTTAATACACAGTACATAAGCCTTGTTATATTTACCAACCTGAAGTGTTGTGTCACTTTTTCCCTGGGGTATTGAACTTGATATCAAATATTGATAACACTATGCCTATTACCAATAAACTGATATATTGCCAAACCACCAACGCGCAGGAACATTGTCATCAGTTCAAGTTGCACTGTCACTCTACAAGTCAGCCGTCATCCCTCGTTTTTTCTTGCACTGTTTGCCCTCTGCTGCTCTGTAGTGTGTATTTGTTTAGTTTCAAGTTGGTGAACTTCAGTTTTCTGCTGACACACAATTGGAACAAGATTACACTGGCCAGATATTTTGCAGATATATTCGTACCTTTATTTTGAGCAGTTTAATTTTCCTGTGCACACCAGGTGATAATAGATCATTTTTTCAGAGCCCAGTGTTTGTAGAAACCATTTTCATAATTTTTACAATTTATCCAAGTAATTACCTTTTCATTTTCCCAGTACAGAACAATAAATGAACATCAGTAATAAAACAGTCCTGTAGTTAAAATGCCTTCAGTTGTAATAATCTTTTAAACACTTCGCTGTAAATTGGTTCTGGATGATTTATCAACAAGAATGTTCCAGAGAAATAAGAGATTTGTTAAAATGAACAATATGCACGAGACAGACTTTAACACCTACGAGCTCGAGCAATTCACCTTGTTCATCACTGCCCTTACATATAGATTATCTACATATTCACTTTCAATATTTCAGGGACATAATGTATGCATTGTAACCAGAACATGATATAAAGCATGCTTCTTGCTCACTGTTCCCACTCATCTACTCCATCAGAAGCTCATTCTCTCCTATCAGCAGCGCCGCACTAGAGGGATTTGAGTAGGACCGATTATTTGGTTGACCTCCCTGTCTGCACGAGCCATTTCAGCGTCTCACATCAGCAGTGAAGAGCGCAGGATTATAAGATGTTGTCATATCACGAATCATGTTTTGGGTCACTGTGATGGATGTTTTCAGTTTGGGAAGTGTGGAGGGGGGCTCTCGTGGATGAATAAACCAAACTGCCTCTGGTTTGACAAGATGGCTCGTTAAAAGAGATCCAGTTCGAAGTGCTGTTGAAAAAGTAGGCCACTGATGTGCGGTGAGAGTATGGTCACTCTGACAGCCTATTTGTTTTGTATTTTGTTCCCTTGTTTTATTTGAAAATGGATCGGAAACAAGAGTGAAGCACGCATAACACATACACTGGCATTTGCAGGCCTCTTGTTAGGGGCTAATTTAACTTTGACATTTACATGTTTTTGTCATGAAAACACTAATTGCCGGCACTTTAATAAAATCAATCAAGCATCGGATCATTAATATCTTTCCACAGAACCGTCCTCTTGTCTAACAGTGTCTAAACTGACATTTAATATCGAGTGATAGATGTTCTGATTGTTCAGAGCAATTCAAATCCATCTGACAAACTGGAGACATGCGAGACATGAGCACAGATTTGTCACGGACATTCTCCTATTGTTCATGTCTGCTGTTGTCTCCTGCAGGCAAATTACTTTATATTCAAATGATTTCACCCATAGAGTTAATTGCAGTTTCATTAGGGAGAGAACTGAAGGACGAACATCAACACACACACGCGCACACATGCTGTACACAATGGATGGAGGGTCTCATCACCCCGAGCCGTGGCTTTGGCAGCATCATTGTTTCTGCCTGTTACTTTTAGCTGGGTAATTTCCTCCCCTTTGGTACAAAACAGCCATCATTTTTTGCTTTGTCTCATCTAAGGCATCACATCGCTGTCTGTAATGATTTAGAAGTTTTTTGTTTTTTTTAGCTCAGACCTCAAATAGCTCGGCTCTTTTAGTAAACCTTTACTTGTTCTATTCTCAGTCTCTTGGAAATGAGTTACACAACACTCATAACCTGTGTATAAATAAATACATGCTTTGTTCCTGTTAAATTGTTATCCAGGTTTTAAGCAAAGTCTGGCAAAATAAAGTGCATGTAACGTATATAAGAATGTATTCATGGTGACATAATTGAACGACAGTGACTCTAATACATCACACGTCCCCTGTGGTGTTTCCATCATCAGTAAGGATAAAAGAGAGGGGGGTGACATGCAACAAGGGCCCCTGTATTGACTTAAAACATTAATGTGGTGGTTGCATACAAGCTTAACACCTCGTCTCATTTTTTGGGCTCTTTTGTTGAATGGAGTCATTAAACGATGAGTGGCAGCAAGACTGGGATGCTTTGTCTGCAGCAGAATAAGCAGAAACGTGCACCGCAGCCCCAAGGTCGTCCCCAAAAAACGAGTTTCCATCAGGCTTTATTATGTTTTCTCTTTTTCAGTATGCCATTTTCTACACCTCGGTCAACTTAAAAGCATTTCAGCATTATTCTGAATTTCTTTTAGGCTTCACTCGCCTTAGTCTTTTATTTTTCAAATTGAAAATGTGCATGAAAAGGTGAATGGAAACGGTACTGATCATGACGACAGTTTTGTTTTTAAGCTCCATTATGTAGTCCATGAATGTGGAGCAGCAACTAACAATTATTTCCATTTCCAGAAAAATGATAAAAATGTCTTGGTTTGTCCATAACCCAGGGATATTAAGTTTAGTTTTTCTTAGAACTGCTGTAAGTGTTCTCATCATTTTAGCTAACTTCCTGTCTGTTTTGAAGTTAAGCAATCACCTCCCTTCTCTCTACCACACCACACTTGCACGACTCCTTTCTTTCTTTGCCTCTTTCTTTTCTCCAAGTGTTTCTCATTGCTTGCCGTGTTTGGTAAAAGCCGTCACCGGGAGTGCTGGACTTGGTCTGTCCTGATTGGATAAAGTGGGCAGGGATACCAGAAAATGTATTTTCTCTCTTGTTTCATGAGCAGGAGGAGAACAGACATGTGTTACCTACCAAACACTCTAAACCAGTGATTACTGTTGGAATACAGAGCTATTTAACACTCATTTTAGTATAAAGTACTATATATAAATACAGCAGCTTTAATTGATTAGCAAAATAATTGCTGATTTAATTTGAAAGTGGACAAACAATCAATAAATCGATTATACAGCATTGCAGCTCTACATGGATACGGATGGAACTTTTTGTTCGAATAAGGTTGTTAACATGTAATAGAAATATTAACGTCATGTCTGCCATTCTTGTTGTTGACATTGGATTTCGGAACGCAGCTTTCCAAGAATCCTCATGCATCACTCTGGCTTACCTGAAATGCAAGTTTAGCTCAAGCACCACATATAAATTCTGGTTGTGGCGTACCATTTAGCCCTGCCATCCTCCAGTGTTATTCTCCATGGAGACCATAGAAGCCTGTTTGTGCTTTGTGTTACGGCCCAGTGGCTGCTTGGCTGCTCAGCCATGATTAATTCAGGCAGGCCTCAGGGGAGAACAGCCAGGCTAGGTTACCCAGCCAGGGATCTGGTGTCTAGCTGCTATGAAGGCACTGGCTTTACGGCAGCCTCGGCTGCACAGCTCTCCTTGGCTGGAGCCGAGGCTGGAGCTGGCAACCTTTCACACCTGTTCCTGAAATAGAGCAATGTACATGATTGAATTGAACAATTTAAGAAATTGGAATATTGTAAACCTCTTTGCCATGCACCAATAGATGCATCAAATGTCCTCACTCAGCTATAGGAAATTACATTTAGCTCTTAATTTACATCAAAGTATCAAAGTTGATTAATGGCGGCATAATTCAGTCTGTTTATGATGTAATGGGACTGACTGTTTTTTTTTGTTGCTATATTTTGTACCCAGTAACAATACTGAGATGAGGTTTCATACCAGCAGTACGCTTGTATTCAAATTTAGGTGGAAAAGTTCCTAGGTTTGGAGCAGAGTGCTGCCTGAGGAAAAAAAACATTTGAATATGATTATTTTTTTATTTCCACAGACTCAGTACTGTAATAAATACACAACTGGGGCAGGTGCACTCACCTCTGTACCGATCTGTATTTGAATAATTGGATAGTACTGTATTTGGCCGGGCAAAGACAAAACTCTAAAAAAAAAAACAAAAAAAACAAATCATTCACAGCCTCTCCAAACACACTCTTTAGAAGCAGAGTTTTTAGAACGATCTTGTGAATTACAGACTATAGTGCTTGTCATTGCTTGTTTTTAGATCCCAGCTGATGTTGAACAAGCCAACACATCCTGTAAGGACAGATAACGCCAGACTTCACAGGTCTATATTCGCCTTTTAGTCATAGAATAACACACACTAGCAGATTAAAGCTCTGTAGTTCTGTTATGGTTTGTGAATTCCTCCTCTACAGTCAGCTTGGCTATCAGTCTTTCACACATAACGTCAAAACTATAAATGAGAAAACTGTGTTTTCACCTCACACTGCAGATGTCGTCAATGTTTAGGTTAACTAACTTCATTGTCAATCTGTTTGTAATGTTTTAAGCTCTGGAAACTTCCTCCGATTGCTTTTTTTGTCTAGCTAACAGTCCCCAAATAATTCATTTGCGAATATATAAAAAGCAATTTATTGGCATTTTTACATTATTTTAGAAAGTAAATTTAGAAAGCAAATGAAATAATCAGAAAAAATATCATATTTTGAACATGTAATGAAATTAGGATGCCCATAAGTAACTCGTAAGTAGAGCTGAGTCAAGGTTTTTATTTAATTTGTCTTAAATCTTTCTGATTGTAGGAAGTGACAAATCGGGTCCAAAATCAGCTGCCTTATGCTTGCATGTGTGCCAGGTGTATGTCACTGTAGTGTGGCTCTCTGTCTCCATCCTCATACGTGTTCTCTGTCCCCTCGGTCAGCTGACTCTGATGGATGCATGACTCACACACAGTGTCAGGCTCATACATCATCAGTTACTGTGGCAAAATGGCACCCAACATCCATTAATGGCAGACCTGGCTGCAATCGGAGGCATCTACCCCCCAAGTTAATGCATTTTACGCTGTAGAGAGCGGTGTGATTTATCAATGACTTGCTAAGAGACAAAATAGGGATGAAAACAGGTTGCCAATGGGGCATTAATTGGTGCATGTGTTACTTCAGTGCTGGCTTTTTGCCCTAACAGAATACTGGTGGATATTTTGACAAGAGGTCGACCAATTAATTGATTTGGCTGATTTATTGATGCCAATAGGAAGTTTTACAAACTATCTACTGTATATTGGGGGATCTTAGCTCTTTTTCAGATTTTTTTTTCCATTTATAGACAAAACTATTCATTAATTATAAAAGTAATGTTCAGCTTTATTGGTAGTGTTTGTTCTTGAGTTAAAAGTTGACACAGTGAGCAGAGTTGTTGTCACAGGTACACATGCTAAATATGTATATATATATATATATATATATATATATATATATATATATATATATATATATATATATATATATTGGCACTTTAAATTGTGATAATTGTGAATATTATTGTTGAAAATGAAAATATCAGATAATTTACATTACATCTGACAAAACGACTGTATGAAGGTGAAGGATAAATGAAATGGACCTTGTGTATGAGGGGATTTTGAGCAAAGAGGATTGATAACGTCATTGTTCTAATGTTGATACTTCATATGAAAAATTCGAGATCTGTGAGAGAAGGTTAAAGGGACAATAGATGAGCTGTGTGTCAATGTTATCGTCACTTCATCCCCCATCTTTAAGGATGATGTGGCAGCAGCGTTACCCCTGTATCCCCTGCTTCCCCATCTTTTACTAAACACACACACACACACACACACACACACACACACACACACACACACACACACACACACACACACACACACACACACACACACACACGCACGCAGCGTTAATCCGACCTCACTCATTTTAATGGGACAGTTTCCATTCCCTGCACCAAATCATATTGTTTTCACATCCAGCCTGTCTAATGGCCGAGTGCGACTATCGCATGCTCATTTTTTTTGTCCAGTCACACCTCCTCCATTCCAACAACGGCAGCCTTACTCGCGATATTAATTTGACTTCAACATTGTTATTTTCCTTATCTTTTTCTATTAGGCAGGGCTCAATAATAAAAACGTCATCACAACTATTAAGAAATGACAAATTATGACATTTACGGCTCGTACAATTTATTTCCACACACAAAGAGCATTATTCTTGTGCAAAAAGACAAGCAGTCTACCTTTAGCTGCAGATCACTGCGATGGCTGACTAACATGGTGGGGATGCATTCTTTCTTGCTGCCATGAATAAAATTTTATCTTTCTGATTCAGAAGACAGGTTTGTGTAATTGGCTGTGAAGGAAAATGTGTTAGTTTGATTCATCACACAATTAAACACATTCTTGAGGGTAAAAGATGTAAAAAATCTGATGAAAACAGTGCTGTCACCTTTCAAAACAGTGCACAGTGGTAGCCATGCTGTTTTTTAATATAGATGCTAGACAGAGGTTCAAATCACAGTGTAATATCTTGCTTGTCATAAGTGAGAATTAATTTCAACCCAGGTCTGTGTCTGCCAGGCTGTGTCAGATGCTGTTAGTATTCCAGGGCCCTCCTAGAGGAACAAAAGACCTCTAAATACACTTCTCACTGTTTTTGTCTGACTAGATGTCTTGGTTAGTTTCACTGACGTGGCTTCTTGTTTGATATTTTTTTTGTTCTGAGTTCATCAGTGTCTCGAGGCTATCTGTAAACAGTTGAATCAATGGTCAGACAAACAGACAGACTGACAGAGACCCGTGTTTCTCCTCTGACCTTTAATCCACTTGGCTAGCAGCATTTTGATGCATGATTAATCATCTGTTTAGGATTCTGCACCCACATCGTAATCTGAACAGATATGTATGATTATGTTTTGCTGATGATAAAAGACAAATTTATTGCAGTGTTGCTATTTCTTTTATTGCTTTGTTCTGTTTACATAACGACTGAAACTGAACACTCATTCCTGGTCTCTCTGTGTCTCTCTCTTCCCCATTCCTTCCCTCGCCTCTCCCTTTGTATCCCTCCCCCAGCTGGTTGGCGGCCAGTTTGACCTGGAGATGAACTTCATCATCCAGGAACCCGAGAGCATCGTGTGCATGGTGGAGCTGTTGGACAAGTGCGAGCCCACGTGTCAGGCAGAAGTTTGGAGCATCTTCACTGCCATCCTTAAGAAGAGCGTCCGTAACCTGCAGGCGTGCACTGATGTGGGGTTGATCCAGCTGGTGCTCCAGCGTATATCCACCACTGACAGCATGATCGCAGGTAATGGAAAAAAGTCATAGGCATAGGACACATTTTCAAACTCAAACTTACCTGAAATCATTTATTTTTATTTTTATTTTGTTTTTGAAAAGAAAAAAAGAGGAACTCCAACTTCAGGAATCAGTCGAGCATTACAAATAACAAACCAATTCTAAACTTTCGTGTCCACTCTTCTGTATACAGTCACCTCATGGTTTCATCCTCCATTGTAGCACACACTCTGATGTATTGCAGTTGAGGCACACACGATCATCCTGTACAGTCTCCCCCGTGTCTCACTTTAGTCTGTTGCCCATCTGCAAATTAGTACGAATTAATCCTACAGTGTTCGGCTCAGTGAACTTTTGCCAGTGAGAACAGCGCTGGCCGGGAGGGTTTGTGCAGTCAAGCAAGGGTGATATAACCCAGGCCATCAGTAACTAGGCAGCTCAGAGTATTGGTTATAGTAATATTCACTACACTACAAATCCTTGTCAACTTGGGTATAATGTTTCATCTCATACAACCATTTAAAGATTAAATATCTCATATATCTTTCTTTTTAAACTGAGTGACTTTTTTTTGCACTTACAATAAAGTCGATTTTCAGATGTCTGTCATCACATAATTTTCTGAAATAAGGGATCGTGTAGGTCAGAACTGAGCTGCCGAGCTTTAGGTGGATAAAGACCAGCCACATGTAGCTGCCACTCATCCTTATATATTTGGGGGATTTAACCAAAGATAGTGCACAGGCACACGAGTCATAGATCTGTCAGACTATGCCTCAGCATTAGCCAGTAATAACTAATGAAGGAAGCTGCACAGTAGCTGGGACTCCCAGAGTGTCCTCTCTATTTTAAGTCTCCCACTTTTATTTTAAACTCGGGTATAGCTCACCCTACTTTTCAATTTGTCTGGTAGCTGTGGAGGCATCAAAATGCCAATAAAGATTGTAATAATTGTGAGGGATATTTTTTGATATATATATTTTTTTAAAATAGGAATACAAGTAAAGTCAGCTAAAAACAGGAACAGCCTCATTTTGATAATATCCCTGTTTTCTTTTCATTCAGAGCTTCCTTTCACTTTTAGAGTAGATTATTATATTTAGTCAGTCTTTCTGTTTGAACGTGCCATGTTTAAAGGAACAGTTCACCCCAAAATCAAAAATACATATTTTTCCTCTTAACGCTAATGCTATTATTCCATCTAGATTATTTTGATGCGAGTTGCCAAGTTTTGGAGATTTTGGCCGCAGGGATGTCTGAAAATAAAGGAACCAAACAACACTTGTGGTGCTCAAAGCGCCAGAAAAAAAAAGCTTTGGAAAATTCAACAGCAATGTCTCTTTCCAGGAATCATGACCAGGTTACTCAATATAATCCGCAGACTTTATTGTGAGCAGTTTCATGTCGGAACTATTTTATTTATGTATCACTGCGCAGAAGGAAGCACTCATCTTCTCATGGACAAGAGGCTAGCTAAACAAGCTAATTAAGCTAGCTAATATTACAGCTCAGTTGAGGAGGAGGCCATTGATATTTCCATCCCGTGCTATGAAGAGCCTCTTGTCCATGAGTATATGCATGTTTCCTTCTGCAAAGTGATACTGCTGGTGTATGTAGTTTGGTAGAAAGAAAGTAGTTCCTGCATGAAACTGGTCACAACAAAGTCTGTGGATTATTTTGAGTAACTGGGTTGTGGTTTCTGGAAAGAGACATTGCTGTTAAGTTTTTCAAATTTATTTATTTGGCACTTTGAGCAGCACAAGCTGTGGTGCTAGAGTGCCATCTAGTTCCATTATATTAAAGAGAAGGCAGACATCTGTACAGCTGATATCTCCAAAACTCTGCAACTCACAGCAAAACAATCTAGATGGATAAGTACAGCATCTATAGCACTACTGGTAAGAGGGCAAACATGATCTGATTTTAGGGTGAACTGTCCCTTTAACCCCTGTATGTTACTGTGTTTAACCTCTGCTGTGTGTCTTGCAGACCTACTGGTGGACATGTTGGGTGTGCTTGCCAGCTACAGCATCACTGTTAAAGAGCTGAAGCTTTTCTTCAGCAAACTGCAAGGGGAGAAAGGCCAGTGGGTGAGTCAGAGTCATGCCACGGTGATCTGTCTTGGTTGTCTGGGACTTGCATGAGGAATGTGCGAGCAACACTTTATAAGGCCAATGTTCTTTTCGCATAGACAAAATAAATCATATGAAACCAGACTGCTGCTCTACAGTTGTCTTGGCTGCTGTACATTTTTGATATTAGTTCACGAGGTTACACAAGTTCTGACTTTTTCCAGGCTAAAATAACTACAACATTTAAAAAAATGTGAGCCAGAATACTTAGTTGGGGAACATTAGTTTTAAAAAATAGACTCCCTGAGCTGAATATGGCAATGAGGGAATAGCCACAGAGAACGTAAGATGTATGATACATGTAGAGAAGACAAGTTACTACATCCAGACAGAACCAGTGGCACACAAGGGGAGGCAGATGAATCGAGGAAGAGAAGCAGCGAAACCCATTGATCACTGACACTAATCAAGCTGTCAAGGAAATAGGGCAGGTTGCTTTTATGCTTCTAAATTTCACCTCACTCTCCCTTTTTTCAAGCAACTCTTGCAGCCGCTCCTCTCTTCATTACATTTTTGTGAAACATCCGGCGAGACAGGGTGGGTCAGACCAGTGCAGAAGTTTTAACTAGTACTGAACGTTATAAACTACAACTACAAATGAATAGGAATTTTTATCACGCACACTGATCTGTTTCCATTATCCGAAATCTGTGTGATAGAGCAACATATTTCTGCTGGTGCTTGTACACAGTGATCAGTATTATGGAGCAAGTGAAGATGCTGAATTCTCAGTGTACTGCTGAGAAAAGCTCTGTAGATGTCAGAGTCTGATAGGTAAATTTAGAACAAGCGGAACCAAAACTGTACATTCGTTTAGTTATTTATGGCTACATGCATGAGCTGTAAGTCTCTAACTTGAGTTCTTACATCTTTGTCTGCATGAGTTTGCCTGTTTAGACACCAACATTATCAGTTTCCCAAAATGATCCTCGTGTGTTTTTGTGCTCTCTCCTAAGCCTCATCATGCAGTGAAGCTTCTGTCAGTTCTGAAGTATATGGCCCACAGGACCGGCCCCGACTCCTTCTTCAGCTTCCCGGGGAAAAATGCAGCTGTGAGTAAACTACATAATGTCCACCACTGCACCACAGAATGAAAAAAAAATCCCCTCTGGTGTGTTTACACACAGATGATGAGCTGACTTGCATTCATTTTAGAGGTTAGAGTTGGAGTGCTGTTTCAGCACATGAGCAGCAAGATTTCTCAGTAGATGTTAATGCTTAACCCCACCATGCCTCCTAGTAATGACAAAGTTCCATTTTCCTTAAAATATTATCTACATTACTTTATATATTAAGGAGACATATTATGTTTTTACCTTCATTTAATTCCCTTCAGTGTGTTTTATAGGTTCTTGTGCATGTAAAAGATCTTGAAAGTAAAAAAAGTCCGCACCAACAGAAGCTCCTCCCTCCCACAGAAAACACTGACCTGAAAAGCCTCATCAGTAGTCCCGCCTTTAATTCTGTGACTTTGTGACATCACACTACGTCATCATAATTTATGCCTAGCGACTAGTTTGGCAAGTGAGAATTGATTTAGCACAGTAGCTCTGTTGTTGTCAGCGGTGCTGGCTCAGGCATGTGTGAGCTGACCAATCAGAGGAGGCTGGGTATTCGGGAGGGAGGGCCTTAAAGAGACAGGAGCTTAAAACAGCTTCCCTAGTATAGTATAGTAACCCAAAATAAAATAATAAACCTGGGAATGAGCATAATATGTCTCCTCTAATACAATTTAAAGTTTTTTTTTAATGACTACTGCTTTCTATGTATATGGCTTCTTCAGCTTTATTGCTCATAAACACTGCAATGAAACCTGTTTGCTCATGGCTGCAGCATTTACAACATTCATTTGAAGGTGCACTGTTGTTTTTTCATCTTCCTGCTGCAGGGTATGTTGTGGCATGCCAGTATTCTCATTTAAAGATGATTTTGTCATAACTTCAGCACATCAGGGTGACTTTTTTGATCATTAATTAGTCGTAAACAGTAATTAAGACTTTCAAACTAAACAGTTTATAATGTTTCTTTTGTGTGTAGGACTAAAGAATAGACAATTGGAGCCTGATATAGTATTAGTATATTTGTGTGTGTTTGTCAGTTTTAGTATGAAACACTCCATCTCCGTGATGCTGCCTTTATGAGCTGCCTTGTATGTTTGGGTCTGATTTGGTTGCTTTGAACTCCATTAGTTCTTCTTATTCTTTGTCAGCAGTGTGTTTTGAAAGGTTAACATGCATCTTCCCTTTCCTGTGTTGTCCTGATAAGGAGACGGGTAGGAATGTCAGGGAGGACACATGCACGCACAGAAACGTTATTCAGACCAATATGTTTCTAACTTTTCATTGTGGAGCATGTTTGCTTGGTATTTCTTTACCCAAACACTTCTTATGTCTCTGCTTTCAGACTGACCTATCGCATTAGCAAACAGTGTTTTGTTTATGACCTTTAATTCTACAGCTGCTGTGTTGTGCTTTCTGTGTTATTTCTTTCCTAACAGGCTATAGCTCTGCCTCCTATAGCAAAATGGCCATACCAGAATGGATTTACATTCCACACATGGCTCCGCATGGATCCTCTCAACAACATCAATGTAGACAAAGACAAGCCTTACCTGTATTGGTAGGTATCAACACCATTCTTTGATCAATAAGCCTGAACCTTTGTTTGACATTTGAATATTTCTGTGTGTTTGAACATACTGTATATACAATGCAGAAATAGAAAGGAAATTAAGTAGTGCACATTTGTGGTATAATATAACAAAGAGAGGTGAAATACATCGAAGGTGGTGTTAAATCGATGCACTAAATTCAACCAACGTGTATCTTATATGCATTTGAATCCCAAAAATGTGTTGCAGCCTTCAGCCTCAGTGCTGAAATACAGTGATGCTTCCCCTCTCCATCTTTCCTGTCCCCTCATCCTTTGCTTCCTCTCCGAGGGGCGAATACATCAGGCCTTCTGCTCATCTTCTTTTCAACCAATAATTAATTTCTGTCAGAAATCTAATTTATACAACAGGGATCTGTTTGGACTAGCTGGATGGCCAACGAGCTGCTTGAGAGAATCTTTAATAAAAGCTCCTCTTCAGCCCTGTGCTCTTCTAAAAAGAGATTAATTCACTAAATCACATGCAGGGGCCCCATCTCGCCGGGACATGAAGAATGATGCGAAGAGTCTGTGAAATTGAGAAATGATTGTTTACTATCTTTATCACTTTGAGACCCTTTTTAAAGTGTTTATTTGATATATTGAATGCTATAACCCATGTTGCCCTTGAATGTAGTCAGCATCAAAGTGTCTAGCTGCACTGAGACACTTAATGTGTTTGTATCTCCCCTTCATTTCTTTTCAGTTTCCGCACAAGTAAAGGCCTGGGTTACTCTGCACACTTCGTGGGCGGCTGTTTGATAGTGACCTCATTAAAATCCAAGGGGAAAGGATTCCAGCACTGTGTAAAGTACGACTTCAAGCCACAGAAGGTACGAAAGGAGCGAAAGCTGGTTTACTAACCCAGGCAAACTAAATCCTGGAAAATGTCTCTGCAAATAGATCACAGATATCACATGTCAGCACATGCATAATCAATCACATGCACGCACGCATGTACTCCCACAATAAATCTAGACCTGGGTGTGAGAAAGAACTGTCACATCTTACCTGACTCTGGGGAGAAGCAAAAACTAGAAGGAGGAGGAATGAGGGCGATGGGAGTAGAGGGATTATCCAATATTCTCAGTCCCTTCCAGGCACAGAAGACCACTGCAGTCAGAAAGATGCTTTTCCTGTGGACAATTTGAAACATCCTCCTCTGTCCCCTGGGCATGAAGGCACCACTGTACCTCAATAAACCTCGTGGGGACTCAGTACTCATGTTAGCTGATGTTTCACTCTATTTTTAATGCCTTCCTTTTTCATGTCCGGAGGAAACAATAATAACCTATTTCACTGTGGTAACATCGGTAACCTTTTTCACTGGTTGTAAAGCCGAGGTAAAAACCACAAAATCTATGTAGGTGGGATTGTAGCCTGAGGGGACTGATTCCTGAAACGTCATGGAAGCAGGTTAATTGAGCAGGCAAGAAGATTCTCACCATGTGCTCACTGGTTGATATCTTTTTGTGTGTGTGTGTGTGTGATTGATGCTCCAGATATACAGTAACAGATTTCCATTGTGAGAGTCTGCTTCCTCTTGTTGTTTCAGTGGTACATGGTGACTCTTGTTCACATCTACAACCGCTGGAAAAACAGTGAGATTAGCTGCTACGTGAACGGGGAACTGGCTTCCTTTGGAGACATCGCCTGGTTTGTCAACACTAGTGACGTAAGTAGCAACATTTTTGATTCATGCAGTTTGTGAATCACCCAGTATCTGACGCCTTGTGCGCATGAACAATGAAATTTCCCTAAAGTGATATCTTGGAATGGTCCCCTCTTATGACCACAAGTTGTTGTTTTAACACTTTGCTTTTTGTGCTGTTAAAGACATAACGTGTCAATTAGTGGCCTTTTAAAGGTGCCAGAGGGTGGATTTTTTTAGCTTGGGACAGAGCCAGGCTACTTGTCTCCCACTGATTCCAGTCTTTATGCTAAACTAAGCTAACTGGTGGCTGCGTGTTACAGCTTGATATTAATGATAAGAGTGGTATTGATCTTCTTATCTATCACAATTTAGGCAAGAAAGCAAATATTTTCCCAAAAGTCAAACTGTTTCATTATGTAGACCATTTGTATGGAGGAGTGTTGTCTGTATGTATTTGCAAACCACACTTATTTACTGCGTGAACCCTCTGGCAAGATTTTATATTTACAATTCCTCCTACTGTCTTGTATACGTCTACATTGGTGGTGGGCATGTGAGGGCACGCAACATATTTTCTATCAAATATCAATTTTCGGGAGCAGATATTGCTGTACCAAAAAAACTGAAAAACAAACCTCCTTCTCATGCCCTCTTCATTCAAATATAGATTTAATCTTAGTCCTTGCTTTCCAAGGGCTCAGGGGTGAAACCATTCTCTCCATCTGTTAGCATTGATAGTACAGTGGAAAATGACTACATATACACACACTCTGAACCTCTCACACATCACCGAATGAACCCTGTCACAGTCCCCAGGATTGCTTTCTGTCATGCTGAGATATGAGATTCTTAAATCAAATTTTGTTAGGAATGAAAATGCCTCCACAGTGTAGTATAATCCTCTAGAAGTGGCACCATGTCAGAAAGCAAATAAGCAAATTGATTGAGATGTGGCCTCATCATTGTCAACACTTCTGCTTATCTCTCGCTGACCATAACCAGAGGAAGACGGAACATTATCATGTTAGCGACAGTATGCTTATAGTTTGAGGCTGTGTGTTGCCATTTATAGCTAGTGTTAACATGCCTTTTCCCTCTGTTCTTTCTGGCTGTTTTTGTCTTATTTATCTTTCCTTTCTTATTTCCTTCCTTCTGTCCCCCCTCTCTCCCTTCCTCCTTTCATCTTTTCTTTTGTTCTGCAGACGTTTGACAAGTGTTTCCTGGGATCGTCAGAGACAGCAGATGCCAACCGTGTTTTCTGCGGACAGATGGGGGCAGTTTACCTGTTTGGAGAGGCTCTCAGTGCTGCTCAGATCTTGGCTATCTATCAGCTGGGTCCGGGCTACCAGGTCAGAAGGCATAAAATGTCCTTGATGAGATGTCTGTGCCATATTAAGATTTAAAAGACAGACTACAACTGAAGATAAATTCTGTGATGGTTTGGAATTTTCTCACCATCATCTGGTGGAGCATTCCAAAACCCAAAAAGAGGATGGGTTGGATAAGTTTCAGTCGTCTGATGAGAAATGTTGGCCGTCATCCTACACCTTACAATAAATGACTCACATTCGATTTACCTTAAAACTCTTGGTTTATGGTTTTGTAGAATACAGGATGTTCATGCAGAATATGGCATTAATAAGTGCTTTATAATGGCTAATAAAGAGCTAATATTCTACTAAAATGCATGCTAATAAGCAACAATGTAATGGTTAATATGAGCAGCCTCATGTATAGTATTACTAACAGTTAAAATAAGCCAATTAAGCCACAAGAGGGTCACATAAATCAACATACTAAGACTGTTTAATTGAACAGATACATTTAGAGTGCTAGTATTTGGTATTTTGTCATTTAGACACTCATGTGTTAAAAGTCAGTTTTTCTCTTTGTGGTTCCATCAGTGCATTATGTTCTCTTCCAATATATATCTCTCCTTTCTTCTTCTCCCTTCTCCTTAGGGCACATTCAAGTACAAGGCTGAGAGTGACTTGCTGTTTGCTGAGCATCATAAGACCTTACTGTACGACGGCAAGCTGTCCTCTAGTATTGCCTTCGCTTATAACCCTCGCGCCACAGATGCCCAGCTCTGCCTTGAGTCCTCCCCCAAGGACAACGCCTCCATTTTTGTCCACTCACCCCATGCACTCATGCTGCAGGTAACTGTGCCTTTCATCTAACATTTTGGTTGAATAGCAGGTGATAGCCGTTTCCCTTTGAGTTGAAATTGATATTGCTAGGATTTCAATGATTTAAATGTAACCTAAAGTCACCATGCTGCACTTACATTAAAGCAACATTAGTACAAATTCATTGCCTTGCCTTGCATGCCTTCTCCTACCTCCCACTGTTCCATATGTGCCACTCTTTATTCTTTCTTTCTACCTCTGTGATAATGAAAGTGGCCCTGTTGGCATCTTTTCATTTTAATATCCTCATTAGGTCAGAGGTGGAAATGTGTTGAGCTTGCCAGACTGCTGCAGCTGCGGAAAAATGCCATCCTGGTGCTCTAATTATGGAATTAGCCTTCTGAGATTTAGTTTGGAACTACATTCTAGTAATTGTGCATTTTTCCTGTTAGAAGTAGGTGGCAAACTTTGTGGAAGTTTTCCATATGCTTACAAATACTCACACCCACACAAACAACCCACAACACCATTTCCTTACTCGTGTCGGGTTTTCTTTTCTCAAGCACTAATTGAGTTTTCTCTCATGCCCTCTCATCAAAGCAAATGCTTTGTTTCCTTTGTGAGGGAGGCTTTTGCTGCCACTCAAACATATGCTCCCTCCACAGCACGCACACGCACACGCACACACACACACACACACACACACACACACACACACACACACACACACACACACACACACACACACACACACACAATGTGTGAAATATGAATGAATATGTGACCTATATTTTCTGCTTTGCTGTGCCCTGCTCAAAAATTCCAACCCTATAGAGAGTAAAAAGTTTTGCCAAGCCACTGTTTGTCGTAAACATACAGCAAGGCCGGCTCCTGCACCAGACTGCCAAACAAAATATGATCAGTTTTGCTTTACCCTCTCTTTTCAATATGTTTAAGTGACTAGACAATAAAAGAAACAACCACTTAGGAGCATTTACCCTCTCAAACACAAAGCATGTCTGCAATTTGGATATATCAAGGAGGTACAAATAAATGTTGGCAATGGCAGCATGTCGGTTATGCTGAAAAAGCATATTGCAGTGGTATGATAAAGAAAGCTCTTACTGAACTTGGAAATATAGCTTTCTAAGTATTCTGCTCTCTCTGCTTGGGACAAGTTACAAATTAGCCCAAAACTTTGGGAGCTGGTCTCACTGGAAGCATTTAAAGTGATTCTAAACGACTTGAAAGAAAGTACATCTGGATGTTTTGAATGTTGATGAATGTTTTGATATTTTATGACTCAGTAGTTTTCTGTCTTCACGTTGTTATGTGTTTGTTTTGTGTCTGCAACCGTGTAAGTGTGCTGCTGCTCATCTTGGCCAGGACTTTATTTCCTGGTTAAATAAAGGTTAAATAAGAATCGTCGGTCATTCGGTCAGGACTATGCAACTACTTGCAAATAGTCGAAGGATGGATATAATTTAGTGTACAAAGTTCTGATTATCAGAGCAAATATCTGTGAACCATGGGTAAATGTTTATCATGTTACATGTCAAATGCAGCCACGTGTGTTTGTTTCTTTAGGATGTGAAAGCCGTGGTGACTCACTCAGTCCAGAGTGGCATACACTCTATCGGAGGCGTGCAGGTCCTCTTCCCTCTGTTTGCACAGCTGGATTACTGCCAGCCCTCCAGCCACGAGCTGGACACCTCCGTCTGGTAAACACAAACACACCCACACTCTTTAATGTAAAACACTTTGTAGGATTTGTTTACCTTCACTAAATCAGGATTTTGTTACATTGCATCATTCTGATCGTATATAACATACAAAGTGAAAATAACGAGGCTGGTAGTTTGACTTTTGTTTACTGGCACGATCAATCAATGACATTATATTTTTGCGCAAGAGTTGCAGTTGTGTGGTAATCCTGATGTGCTTGTGTTATGAATATTCTGTTAACGTCGTTCATGATTATTGCATCACAGCTTATAACAGCTAACTGATCTTAAATGTATACACGAGGAAAGTATATTTATTAAAGAGCTACTCCACTTTTTTAACACATGATGACCAGTCTGTTCTTCGTGGGGAGTATAAACCAGTTGTCTGTTGTCTTCTGTTGCTCAAGCCAAATCTGAGGACATAACCCAAGTGGTTATGGTGATATCATAAGGGTTGCATTACAAACTCAGGGTGTGGACTTTGTTGCACAAAATTGCACCGTTGTTGTATCTGCTGCCCTCAAGGTGATGCTAACCATCACCCTCACACAATGGGGACACGACACCCTCATTCAATCACATTTCATGTAGGATGTGCCCTTCACAGTCAGGGCTTTGTCAGCAGCTTACATAGATTATTGTCACTGTCTAACTCACGGCTCTCTCACTCTCTCTCTTTGTCGCTGTCTGTCTGTTGGCCTTTTAGCTGCACTTTGCTATCGTTTGTGATGGAGCTCTTGAAGAACTCAGTGGCTATGCAAGAGCAGGTCCTGGCCTGCAAAGGCTTTCTCGTCATTGGCTACACTTTGGAGAAGGTGAGACAAACACAAATTGGCTCAGCTGGCAGAGAAATACACGAGAGAGCCCTCCTACCATACCAGTAGCTGCACATAATGAACCCAGGGCAGTAATAAGGCTGATTCTCATTCCCTTAACACCACAAACACACACCAGCACTCAATATGACACAGACTTTGTTTTCCCTCTGCTGTATTTTGGAGGTCACGGCTGGCTTGTGTGCTTGTTAGGCAGAAGAGGAGCTCCTCCTCATCTTTCTCTGCATGTGCCCTTTCCCTCCCCTTTCTGCTTTCCATGTCTTTGACTCCCTTCACTGACATATCATCCTCTCCTTTTCCTTCACCTCCTGTTGTGGCACTGTCTGTGCTCCAGTCTTCCAAGGTGCACGTGACGCGGCCCGTCCTGGACATTGTGTTGGCCTTTTCCAGATACCTTAGCAACTTGCAGAATGGCATCTTGCTCCTCAAGCAGCTGTGTGACCACATTCTGTTCAACCCTGCCATCTGGATCCATGCCCCTGCCAAGGTAACGTGAACACACAGCAGCACATTCTTTTGCGTTTGGTTGCACACATATCAATTACAACATACGGCCATGCACAATCAGAATCACCCTCCTTTTGCTATGTACGGTCTTGCCCTAGTTTTTATTTTCAGTGTTTCAGAGTTCAACTCTGAGTTCAAGGTTACCCCTCCACCTGTGACTCAATGGCTGCTATTTAAATGAGAACGGCTTGCCTACAACCCTTAGGGGGCTTAGAATCCTCCATTTTCTTCTCATAGGAACAAAAAGCTAGGACACACTATAACTGGATTATTCCACTCTAAACTATCAAACATGTATTTTCTTGTGTGCTTTATCTTATCCAGGTGCAGCTGACACTCTACACTTACCTGGCAACAGAGTTCATCAGCACAGTGACCATCTACAACACCATCCGCAGGGTGGGCACTGTGCTTCAGGTCATGCACACACTGAAATACTACTACTGGGTTGTGAACCCACAGGACCGCAGTGGAGTCGTGCCCAAAGGCCTTGGTGAGCGTGCACAAAAAATGCAAAAACATACTGCATATTCAAAGCAGTGCAGTAATAGTACACTACTGATGCATGCTTCTCCCGTTCCTCTTCAAATATATGTACAGATCATGCATGGAAAAGTAGATTTCACATGCACACAGAAATATAGATGCACACGTGTAAACGCACACAACTTACAACTACAAGTCCTTCAAATGATAAATCAGGTGGAATACTACTAAGAAAGACTAACCTGATCATCTTTTAACTTCTTCCTTGTTCTGTTGTTTGCATTTTCAGATGGTCCAAGGCCAAACCACAAGGAGATCCTTTCTTTGCGAGCCTTTCTGTTGTTGTTTGTCAAGCAACTCATAATGAAGGTAAGTTCATGATGCCAGAGCCCGCCAGTCACCCAACTACAAACTAAATAGACTTATATTGACTCACTTGAGGAAGTGGCACATTTGAAGGCCAAAAATATGTGTACTAGTGGTTCCATCGATAATATCTAATATGCGTAGTTGCTGGTGCTCTCTGTTTGAAGTGGATTTGCGGTCTTGTTGTCGATGGCAACAATGTGCACTATCCCTAGGAGCAAACTACCTGCCATTTTAGAGACAGAATTAAGACAGACCCTTACAGATACAGTGACTGGCTCATGCTGGATAAGGCTTATAGACATCCACTATTTTTTATTTATATTTGTTTGCTTTTTACTTTATTAAGTATCATTCTTTCATTTTTTTTAGTGAAGACTCATCTGCGTACTGTAAATTTGTTTCATAGGACATGTACTGTTTACTACAATGCCTCACCATGAGAGTATGGCATATATACACTATAAACAGTGTTAAAAAATAACACTGATGTGATAGGCTTCCATGTACTGTCTGTGGTCGGGGTATGTAGAGAGTAAAACTGTGAATCTTAGTGAAATAAGTGTGAATTTATCTGTTATTATATTCTAGGATCATGGAGTGAAGGAAGACGAACTACAGAGTATCCTCAACTACCTCCTTACCATGCACGAGGTAGGCATGTGTACTGTTGTTCATGCAGCACTGACCAGCGGCAAACTCGCCACCAGATGGCAACATAACACAACTGTACTGCACTTTCTTTCCACCATCTGATATGCAGAGCTGTTGCTAAAGGCAGCATCACTGTTCCTTGTTATTTTTCCCAGCCTGCCAGTTAGCAGTCCTGACGGACGTGGTTTTGTTTACAGTGGAGTGATGCATAACAACTGAATCAGTCAGATCCGTCAGAATTGCAGTGAACCATGTCAGAATAAAGGGTGATTACAGCATTGCCTGGAAAAACCGCTGACATGTAGCAGCCCTTCATTTGTACAGAGCTCGTATTGTGATTCTTCAATTCAGATGCTTGTGATGTATTCCATTATTTCTACTGAATTTTTTACTACCTCTCCTTCTCCCATTACTCCTTCTACTGCCACTGTTAAACATCCCCAGAATAACTCAGTGAATGAGGCACGTATTTGCGTTTATTTTATATTGGCATGTACAGCTAAGAATGCCTTGTGATTTAAAATATCCCCTTAAAAGTTCAGCTTCAATAGATGCAGAATGTTCCCACTGCTCTCCTTAACCACCACAATAGCCTCAAGTCCCGTCTTCTCTCTCCCACAGGATGACAACCTCATGGATGTGCTGCAGTTGTTGGTGGCTTTGATGTCTGAACATCCTGGATCCATGGTCCAGGCCTTCGACCAGCGCAACGGCATTCGGTAATCATCACTGTGTTTATTATCTGCAGATGTACTCATTATTTTGTTTGTCTGCTTTGCTCAAAGTAAAAATGGTTGGAGTTAAAGCAGAAAATTTCAAATTTCATAGCTTTAGTCTTCTGTCAGTGTAGTTTTATGCAACACTTTATATTGTAAACATATTTATTTTTGTTTTGTCAAAGTGGTTTTTGCAAGGATATGGTACGGACTTTACTGCAAAATCTCTGATTAATGCTAAAAATATGTAAAATATTAATTGATGATAACTTTGATTGAACTGAATTTTCCTTTTTCACAGTGTGATTTACAAGCTTTTGGCCTCAAAAAGTGAAGGAATACGAGTCCAGACACTCAAAGTGATGGGTTATTTTCTGAAACACATGACACCAAAGTAAGTACCGTCACAAAGCTAAAATCCTTGGCACTCCATTGAGAGTCTAAAGTTGTTGTTTGCTGAATGTGTATTTTGCTCATTCTGTATTAGAAATGTACATTATATAAATAAAAAAAAAACACACTTCTAATTCTGGCTGGGTATTTAACTTTGATACTTTTATGGCACCCACCAAATTGCGTCGATACTATCGAGTATTGAAAAATGTCTTGTCATTTGATGCCAAATTTCAATACCTCAGGAGTTAATCTCATTAGCATCAGTCTGCCAATAAGCATGCAGCATGCTCATTGTGCCAGGATCTGATAGTGTTGATTGGCTGTCTTGAGGCATGCAGGAATAAGATAGTCAGTTACGTGTTTTAAAGTAATCTTTTGTTAAAATGGATTTCATAAAATTGGTATCAAAAAAGTATCGTTCAGTAACCGGTATTGAAGTCAAGGTACCAGTATCAAATTTTTTTTTAATGATACCCAGCCCTACTTCTAATAGTAATCAAATGATTAATAACTGAAAGGGAATTACATTTTTATTACTGATTCTTTAGCTTTCATTCTCCAAAATCTTTTTGTTGTTATGCTCATTGTGACATTTTTATGTAGTTTTATGATTGTTTTCAAGGACAAGTCAGATACCTAATGGTCCCCTATAGTGACAGAACAACAGTGAGTGTGCAAAAAAAATCTCATTAAACAGCAGCATTTAACGCAATCACAACAGGTTCTGTTAATATTAATACTCTATCCAGCTGCAGGGCTCACTGTCAAATTAAACTAAAATGAAAACGTGAATTGTCATACATTTCACCACCCCATTTAGAACATTCTTTTGATGTATATGTGCCACTTCTGATCTGTGTTTTGTTTAATCATCAAATGTCCAGTTCTGCACCAATGTCCAGTGAGCAAACACTTATCCAATGCCTGGTGTTATTTACTTAATTAACTCATAATGACCAATTATAGTGTGCACAACTTAAGCTGAAATAGAAGTACCAACAACTAACCCTGTCGACGCAGCAGTAAATAAGCCTTGTGATCCAGATGCAAGATTGACTGCAAACAGTCCACAGTTTTTTAGCTGAGCTATGATGCTAAAATTGGAGCTGATCCATGATCAGAGATAAAAGCGATGAAGACTCATCTGTGAAGAACTGCTTTTACTTAGTCAGCAGGGATTCTCTTTTTCATTTCCTGCATGTCAAAAATCAGCTGGAGCTCAGCTGATTTATACTGTTACAGATTTCAACCTCTGCAGTTATTTGACTCATCAGAAACTCCAGATTTTGCCCTTGTCATTTCTCACGATTTATGATATTCTGTGGCATTTTCTATATGATCCGATATTACTTTTCAAATAAAAATCACAGTGGAGATAGTTCAGTATGCTTGCATATCATTTACCAGTTTAGAAGAGGTGCTGCATTGCTTTCTGATACAAGAATGGTCTGGCAAATGCTGATGTTTACTGACTGACCTTTGACCTCTTAATATCCTGATCAGGAGGAGAGCTGAGGTCATGCTGAGTCATGGTCTTTTCTCATTGCTCACTGAACGCCTGATGCTCCACTCCAACCAGTTCACCATGACAACCTACAACGTGCTGTTTGAGGTCAGTCCTCTGCATACGTGTACATTCCGGTCCTGTGCTTACAGGGCTGAAATGATTATACAATCATAACCTCTGTGTTCGGCTGCTTGCCGTTATTTATTTTGTTGCAATTTAACTGACCTTTCTTTGTCTAATTATCCATTTTTTGCTCTGTTATTCAACGTGACAATTTAATGAGTTTGCTGAAATAATACATTTTATGGCTGACCACGTGAAAGAAACTTGATTTAACAATTATTCAGGCATGTACGACGTGATGGTGAAACATATACACAGCTTTGTGTATCCATAGTGCGGTTTGTTTCTCTGTTATTGTTGAGACCAATGTGGATATTTACGACTCAAATTCCCTCTCGCTCCCCGGGTAGATTCTTACAGAGCAGATCTGCACTCAAGTGATCCATAAACAGCATCCGGACCCCGACTCCACTGTGAAGATCCTCAACCCACGTAAGTGCCTCCTCTGCGCCACACTACTCTCCTAAATCATCCCCTGCAGCATACCCTCTCTACATACCTATTGCTCCATACAGCACTGGAGGATAATTCCCAGCGGAACCGTGCGATCGCTATATACAGTCAAACAAATGAACGTCATAAATTCTGCAGCCAGAGGGTATTTTCATACGACTGAGCGTCAGATATAAACCTAGCATGAGGATGGTGCAAACGCTTTGTGTGACAAATGTACACACATCTGCTAGTTTTATTGGAAGTCTGTATCATGTTTTGTGAGGATTAATTTTCATATAGAGGAATGATTCATGTAATAAAACAAATTCTTAATTCAGTGTGTGAAAAGTGTTATGTTTTCGTATGCATTTATTTAATATAAATCCAAATAATATACATTTAATCAATTATTAAATTGCATTTAAGTATATTTGGAGTTTGTTTAAATATATTTGCTTGAGTCATAAAATGTTTATTCAGTATTTGAATGCACTTTGTGAAGTAAATATTTAATGTTGCAATATTTTTTTTATATTTTAATCAGCAAACTAAGTGTATCATGTTAATATTTATTCTGTTACGTGTTTATAATTAAAATATATCATTTGTATTCAGCATTACAATAATTAACATAGATTTAAATAACATTATTTATGACTTAATCTTCAATAAAAGTATATTTAAAGGCTCCCATATATATTTAGATCTACTGTATTACTACACTATTTTCTCTATATTTATTCAGGAGTGGTGGACCACCAAGGTAATAACATTACAATCACAACTAGATAAGATGCAACATTTATCATCTTAGTGTAGATAACAAATCAAAACAAACAAAAAACTACTCACAAACAAGCATACAGTCTAGTAAATAGAACTTTAATCATGATCAAATAACAAAATATGAACAATTTTAGTGCTGCAATCAATTATAGCACTACAACCAAAGGTAAGACCAATAGGGATGGAGGTAGAATACTAAAACTGACCCCCTGCGCACACTGCTACAAAACAGTTTCTACCGGTGCATCATTACACGCAGAAAGTGCAGGCTCATTTTTTATACATGGCAACATAAGCTGAAACTGCGACTCCAGGCTTTGATCAGTGTTGCCATCTTATATTTTCAGGCTGTTACTTACCTCCAATTTCACGTCGGCTCACAAAATCTTTTCATATGCTGAAATCTAAAGTATTCATTTCAAGAGAGAAAAGAAAACATCCCTCTCTCTTTTATACTGCTGCTCCCACACATACATGCACCTTTGTGCTTTAATCAGCTTGAAATCCAAGCGCTTGGTATAATCACAACCAAGGTTTACTTCCAACCACCCTTAATCTGACAAGGCCCTGCTGTAGTCACACATTGATTATCTAAAGCCTTTATTGTGTTAAAAACTCTCCTGCCCAACCATCCTCGACAGGCGGTATATATATCATAGAAACCTAGTACGGGTCTGTACATGTGAGCACATTCTATGGAACATAGAGCGGTGGTCTGTTTCTCCTTTGCCGTGCATTCTCTTGATTTAATCTGCGACAAACTCCCAAAATGGCCCCCTGATTGCAGTCTTTAGTAACGTCAGAGCCAATCAAACAAACCGAGGAAGTACCGTTTCCCTCAAATTAACTCAAGGGAAAGGAACCAAGAGCAAATGGAAAAAAGGAGGGAATACGCCATCCCTCCATCCTCATTCCCGGTACATGCTGGGGTAATTTTCTGGCGGTAAAGGTTCAGCGACTCATAATTTGAGTGACTAAGGCGTAGAAACAACACAACCGTCTGCCGGGGCAAGGGGGCATCGGTTAGCGCCAAGGTCTGAAGAGACAAGTGAAATCCAAGCCCTGCCGTCTCACTACTCAAGGCAAATGGACACTGACATTGTCTAGATAATTCATCTAAACAGTCAGTCTCTTTGGTTTAACCGAAGCCAAGTCCTCCAGAAGGGGCCGCGACTCCGGCTCTCTCGTTTGAAACAATACCAAAACCATTACAATGTGATAAAGATCAATGGCCTGGAATTTTCTTTTTCTTTTTTGTCCGTCCTGTTTTTCTTACCACAGGCACAGATTTTCAGGTGTGTACAGCTGCGAGTTCAGATAGTTTGTGACACAATGATTTGCACATGTTGAAACCAATGTATGATTTAGTTGTTGAGTTGTGCAGTTTCTTCCTCTGTGCCCACAAAGGGAGTTTTATTTCCAAGCAAAAAGCTGGATGTTTCCAAATCCAAAGTTTTTTTATTATAATCCTTAAAATACAACTTGCTGCATTTGAATGTATCATATTACAAAAACACAGACGTGTATCTGAACAGATACAGTAAAGGAGTATTTTAACATTTTGTGGCACATTAATTTCTGCAGAAATGTAAACTCTTTTTCTTTCACCTTTTGCCTCTTTACCTCAATCCTCAATATTTCTAGAAATTCTGAAAGTGATAGCTGCTCTGCTGAAGAACTCTCCTCCATCCCCTGAGAGCATGGAGGTGCGCAGGGTCTTCCTGTCAGACATGATCAAACTGTTCAATAACAGCCGAGAGAACCGCAGGTAAGAATTTGACCACTTCACAAGGCATAGATCTACATCACACGGCAGTCCACGTAGTGTTTACATGCCAGCGGGATTCACATTCAGCGCTACATTTTTTCGTTTCAGGAGCCTGCTGCAGTGCTCGGTCTGGCAGGAGTGGATGCTCTCCCTGTGCTTCATCAACCCGCGAAACACAGAAGAGCAGAAAATTACCGAGATGGTGTACGCCATCTTCCGCATCCTTCTCTATCACGCCATCAAATATGAGTGGGGCGGCTGGCGCGTCTGGGTGGACACCCTGTCCATCACCCACTCCAAGGTCAGAGCGCTCATTATATCCATGCACGACACACACACACACACACACACACACACACACACGCAGGTTAGACACAGCTTTATTTATCTTCTTATCTTCATCTTCTTCTATCTCCTCATCTGTTCCATTTTTAGTTTTTACATTTTTGTTTCTCTTCATTTTAGCTTGCACACTCTTTATCTCTCTGTAGTAAACACACACTTGCACACACACACACTCACAACTTGCTCCAGTGTTGTCAGCCTAAACATTTGCCACATGACTGCAACACCCTCTGGTTTGATTCCAACCAAACAGACAGCAGTATTCACTCAAACCCATCATCTCTGTCACCCACATGTTTAGTTTGAATCTGACATAATGCAGCTCATCAAGTGAGAAATTAGAGAGCAATATCATCTAACCCTTTAACTCTCAGTGCAGACTAGCGCAGTAATTGAACCTTGCTTCTCTGTGCCCATCAGATTAAGCTAGGGAAGCCGTACAGTGATTATAATTTAAAAGCTAGTTGCAGTATAAACCAATAGGAATGAGTCCACCAGCCCTTCCACTCTTTATTTACATACAGAGTCTCTTTCTTTCACGTTGCACAGATAAAAATAAACTTCTGGCACTTCTTATTTCCAAAAGCTGAATTCAAAATACTGCTTTAGTAATTCACTGTTGATATCAAATTACGCTACTCTGTTCCAATGCAGTGAAGTAATTGAGGTTGGTGTCAGATTGTGGTCTGGGGGGTTTTTAAGCCTGGCAGTTTGAAGGTTGAGTTAAAGAAGTGCTTGTGATATGAGACGCTTCACTGTAGCGTGAAGGTGCTGTGAGCGCTGGCGTCCAGTAGGGGGCACAGACAGACTGCATGGGAGACGATCAGCATGAAGGCAGCAGGATGCTGTGTGTGTGTGTTGTATACTTGATGCTCTGCGCCTCCTGTGTCTCTCCACACCTCTGAACACTGTACAACTAACCTGCAGTGAAAATGTACAAATGAAGGTCTGAGGAGATATAACACATTCAAGGACAGTATGATGTAAAATGGTCACAAAGATGAGGGCACATTGTGGCACAGTGAAAATGAAACGTGTTCTTTACCATATTGTCCTGCAAAAACATCACTGTTCATATATTCAAAAAAATATTTTTATTTTCCCTTCTTTAATATACTTCTAACACTTAGAGCCCGACCAATAATCAATTTTTGGGGCTGATGCTGATATTGGGGAGTAAATTCCAAATTTCAATTTTGATATAACAGCTGATAAACACACTTTGTTTTGCAATGATCCCTCAAATGTGGTTATCAAATTATGTACTGTACAACACTGATACTGATATATCTGTAATAGCCCAATATCGGCAAACCGCTATATCAGCGGGCTCTACTAAGAATTCCATTGTACAATATTGTAATATTTCTGTTGGAAAGAAAAAAAATATACTGTTAATAATATTAATGCAAAAATCAGAGCCTGGCCGATACTTGATTTTTGGAGACTATACCAGTAAATTTGGTTTCATTGGCTGAAACACTTTTTACTTGCTAACGATCCCTGAGAGGCGATATCAAACATTTGTGACAAAGATATGTAATGAAGCAGAAGCACAGAAGCAGGATATTTTACAGTTAACAATAAACTTTGTCTAAAATTAGTGCACTGAAAAAAGTGTTAAAAATTAATTTTTCTAAGTATATTTTTTAGCATTATAATCTCTAAAAAAAGAAAAAAATGTTTCATACCAGTGTATGTCAGACAACACACATGCCGATACCTATGTGATAGGCCAATATTGGCCAACCGATATATCCGTCAGGCTCCAAACCTTTTGTTCTTGTTTCGTCTGCTCATATAGCCGCAGTGTGTCGGGGTCTAAGTTTGCAGCATAGCCAAGTGTCTAGATTGGTGTTGTGCAAAAATTGTTTATTGTTCTTTGCACACGACCATCCTGTAGAAGCCTTTTTTTCCCCCTTTAATTGCACAAGATAAATACTGTTTCGTCTTGGCTCCTGTAACATTGCCCAGCACTCTGTCTAACAACAGAATTTCACACGTACAGTGTGTATGAATAAACTAATGCACTTGTGAGATGTGAGATACACACACATTCAGGCACAGTGCAGGGACCCCGCCTGTGACTTGGATAGGTGCAGCGGGTGCTAGCCACCAAGATACATGCATCTGCTATAAAAAAGCTAAAGAAACTCAATTGCAATTTTATTGTCCCGTTTGATAGATTTCCTGCCACCTTTGTAGCACCAAAGCTGTTTGTCACTGTTGCTCTCTCCTCCCACTGCTGCAGGGCTCTGTGTGTGCGCTTGATTGTGCCTGTGTGTCTGTGCCTGTGTGAATGTGAGTTACTAGGCACATTTTCTCTTTGCCCTCCTTTTCTCTTGGGCTCTAGGAAGCCCTTCTCTCCGAGCCCATTGAATATTCATCGGAACCGTGCAAGAACAATCAGAGAAACAAGGCCTCATAAATACAACCAGCCCACTGGGAGCCTCTTGATAACTGCATATATGCATTCACAAATCAAATACATATTTGCACACTTCTTCTCTGCATAGACTTTATGATTTAGTTTGCCTTTTGTCAACCATGGTAACGTTGTCAGTTAAGAGATAATATGCCACATGCTGAATGCATGTTTTCACCTCTTTGCTAGAAACGACACTTTTTCTAGTCAGGATTTTGTCGACGACTGAGAAGCTTTGTTCTACATTTTCTATAATTGCATTATTTCTTTGTGTCTAATGCTTTCCTGCATTTCCTTTAAGGCTCATGTTTTGTCATGTTGTTTGAACAAAAAACTAAGTTTCCGAGTATAAGAGTTTAGTTTTTTATTTTACTTTCTTTATTATTTATACCAAGAATTCAGGTCCTTTGCTCATGTTTTTGGCTAGACAAAAATCTGGACATACACTGACACCTGTCAGAAACTAGTGCAGGATGAGCACCTGTACTTGTAAGATGTCAAGTTTTGACTTATTTTAGCCTATCATATTTCATATCTTTTTAGTATCAATCATCATACTAGGTGTAAAAAATGTGTCTTTTAGTCTTGCTTGGAACTGTAGAGCGGTGCTTGATTTGTGCATTGGGATTGGCTCTAATTGCTTCGCCACTGCTCAACTTCAAAGCGAGCACAAGCAGCTGTTGTTGCCATAAATTCAATCTTTTCCATAGGTTTGTGGAAAGCTTACGTGCATGTACTGAATGTGGCGAGGCATTTGGGGCTCCTCCCTCAAGAAATGTTTGTTTTTCAATAAAACATTTAATTTCATATCATTTTCAAACCATTGTTATTACAATATATTTGTTTATAAAGTTGGAAAAGCTATAGCAGATAATAATTAATTAACATCCAGAAAGCTGAATGATAAAACTTGCAAAAGAGGTCCACTGGGGACCAACTACAACCATTAAATCTGCCATTTGGTTAGTTTTGATGCTCTCCACATTGATTTTACATTCTTTTGGCTTGGGTGTGACCCAAAACGCTAGTGCTGCACCTGAACCTTATAACGGATGACAAAACCATTAATTTAATATTTTATTTTACTTTAACTACCTGGCTATGATTTGTTGAGAGGTTAAGATTTGATTCATGTGCGTTGGGTTACTTTGCGAGGTGTATGTGTGTGTTTCTACGTGTATATCCTTCTTTGTCAGTCATTAGGAAGTAAGTGTATCTGCCTATGTGTCTTCGCGAATAGACAGATGTTCTTGCAGGTGGGCACGCTGACACAACAGCCCTCCCACCCTCAGCTCACACACACACCCAAGGTGCCCCTCGTCCATCTCTGCACACAAATCAGTTTGAGAACAAGGAGATCTCCAAAAGAGAAGGAATGGGGCGTGAAGGTCCTTCTGTCCTTCAGACTCCCACTGTCAGCTAAGTTCATTATACCTGTCAGACATTTAACCACAAAGATAAATATGAGAAGAGATGAGCCAACAGATCTTTGACAAAATATATCATACATTTTAAGAAATAATTTAGTTTAACTTTAGTTAATCATCCCTTTTCAGTTCATGGGTCAAATGCAGAATGGTTTAGCCATGCAGCTTTTGCCCTCTGGGGTAATTGACACATTACACACACAAGAATCAAGCTGTGGTTCTTGGCAAAGAATTTCAAATGGATGCATTGACAGTTGGACAAAGGAAGGAGAAAGTGAGAACACTGAAAAGCCAATCCTAGATAATAGCCATGCATCAAGTGTTGTCTTTACTACCCAGTAGAAAGCCAATCGGCCATGCTTGTATCCACGTATTGGATCTTTTATCTTGTAATTCTCAAAGAAATATAAATATCTCAAAGTGAAATGGAAACCCCATGGCTTAAAACTATTTTAGTGAACAGTAGCCTGAGGGATCCTTGCACAAACTTGTCGTCCTATGGTTGTGATAGAAATTACAGATAAAGGCTGCATGCATATTACTGAATCAGATGGGCGGGAGAAAACTATGAAGAAAAATGTTTTTACAAGGAGCGAGAAAGGAAGATATTGTGAACAAGAGCATAAACCGCACGGCCAGCACAGCAGTAGCAGATGACATTGATTTTGGAGGAGGAATTGCATTTAGCTAATCGGATTAGAGACATGCTGCCCTCCCCATTTCCCCCTTTGTTTTGCGGTTGGTCCCTATCTATTTATCTAAATGGGGACTCCCAGGCTCCGACCGTGGGGGTCTCCCAAGATCAGCGCTTCGCCACCCTGACCCTCACCTAACAGTTTGTGGTGTGGGGCCTCAGCTTATTCTAGATCAGTTGTAGGTTCTCTGAAGATTTACGTTGTTTTGGAAATGTGATCACAGGTGTTGTTTGACTGCAGGAAAGAGGAGAGTTATTTTTCTTAAATTGTTTTGTCTGTGTTTCATTTTAAAACTATTGTTGGAAGTGAAACTATGTCTTTTTGTTTGTGATAGTGTGTCCCCTTCCAAAGCAAGTCTTTCCAATGATCTGGCCGTGCTACGTTCAGTTAATACCATGTTACCTGTCACATTAGAAAAGCCCACCATGTTGTTGTACATTACCATAACATTTTTCCATACCCTACTGAGGCCAGGCCGAGTCATGGAGTAGAATGAAATTAGATTAGATCAGCGCTGATGTCTTAGCCACCCAGGGCAGTTTCTATATATTGTAGCAAGGCTAAACGCTCTTTTAAAAACCACAGAGACATATACTACCTCTGCCTAATGGTAACTGGATCTGTTACAGAGCCCCATTTAAGGCCAACATACATCATCTTAATGTACAGACTGCATCCTGAATCTATGACGTTATGTTCTGCGCCACTCTCCCACATAATTTCCATAGCAGTGCACTCTGAATGCAGCCTTTTAATTGCTAAAAATGCTAAATGTCAAATTAAGCTCAAACTAATGGGGTAGAAGGTCTTGCTGTGTGATCAGTGGGAAAGAGGGAGAGAAGAGAGAAAGAGACAGACTACTGGCGCATTTAAAACAGGCTGTGCACTCAGAAAACAGCTATGGATTACCAATCACTGCTTCCCACTACAGAAGATTAATGAGCACCCGTGTAGCAGGCTAATTTAGAACAATAACGCCTAATTAATTACAAATAATCAGCTTCTTTCTCTCCCTTTCCTTTCTTCCACTCTCAATGACTCACTTTCTTTCTCTTCCTCCTTTGCAATTTCTGATATTTTTTTCTCCCTTTTGATCTCTGGCTTTCTCATTTTCTTTGTTTCTTTCTCTCTCTCTCTTTCCTTCCGTCCAAATAGCCTCAGGTGAAAAAGCGGCAAAATGGGTCTAGTTTCACCCCCCCTTCCTCCACCACTGAAACCCATCTTTGACTTTCTGTCCTCCAAGCGCAGTGATTAATGCAGGGTCTTAAATTAGGCGTGGGAGGATTTGCCGATGCCGGACACGCACTCAGCACAGCCAGCAGACACACACTAATAGTATCTACTGCTAATCTATGACTGCTTACATGGATGGGCTCTTCCTCAAATGCCACTGCAGACCATTGTCGTTATAGACTAGCAGTCTAGTCTACCCATATCAGATGTAAGAAGACTGATAGAGGTTAATAGGCTGTGGGCAGATGCACATAAGAGAGAGGAAAAGTTTTAAATATGGCACAGTTAGCCACAAATGGTCCCAGTGGGTACATATAGTAATAAGCTCACAACTAAAGAGCATTTTGAGAATATCTTGCCTCTAGAACTTGATGTTTCCACATCAAACAGGATGTTCAGGCACAATTTGAGATAATTAAAAGGATTAGAGTATAAATCAGTGGATATCAGTAAGAGAGAGGGAGGGTTTATTTGATGAGATGGTAAAACATGGATTTCTTTGGAATTCTAACTTTTGGTACATAATGATGTATCAAGTTTAAGTGTATTATTTAATAGGTGCATGACATGTATCTTTAAATACAATGGTTGACATAGACCAATTAGGGGCCTGGCCGATTATTGGATCTGATATTCAGCAATTTTCCTGTGATGGAATCTCCTTTTTTTTTGAGTTAACTTCCAATTAGTCCAGCCTTCTTTCTTTTGCAGCGCCGCCCATTCTACATATGTATATGCATACAGTTAATTGTGTACATAGAAATGTCGCTATGTTTGCAGATCTCATGATAATCGATTGACATGACCTCCAAATCTAAAAAAAGACCTGAGTTGTAAGAAATCACAATTACCCTCGAATTAAAGGATAGACCAACAAGATAGATTGAAGGTGCCAAAACGACTAGTATTTCATTCATTTTAACCTATCGTCTTTTGTCTTTGCAGGTAACCTTTGAGCAGCACAAAGAAAATCTGTCCCGTATGTTCCGTCAGTACCAGCGTCAGGAGTCTGCAGGCTCCCAGAGCACAATCCGAACCATCTCTGGTGTCAGCCAGAGCTCAGAGACCATGGAAAGTATAAACGGGCCATCTGCAGAGGAGACGGCTCCTTCTACTGTCATTGAGCTCACAGTGGACGAGCTGGCCCCGAAGTCTCCCGACTCAGCATCTAGTTCAACCATCACCTCCAGCCCACTGGAGGCTGCTGATGGAAGGGGACCTGCAGCCATCACCGTGTCCAACATCCTGGCCAGGGCAGAAGAAGAAGAGCAGAAGTTGGCTCAGGAGTCTGCTGAGGCTGCTGCAAGTGATGGAAAAGAGACTGAAGATACTATGACACAAAAAATCAATGAAGATGAGCAGATTGAAGAGACCAACAAGCAGGAACCAGTGACTGAGACTTCCACTGACAAGAACACTGATAATCTACAAACATCAGTTAGCAACCAGGTTGAAACAGATGATACGCAAGCAGTGGAAGTAGTTAGTGAATCTGCTGCAACATCCTCGAGTGATGATACAAAAACACCTGTAAGTGACAATGAAAAATCTGGGAGTGATCTTGACAAAGGTGAATCATCACACTCCATGACAGATGACTCTTTAAATGAAACAGATACAGAACTGACGGTGGTTTCAGAAGAAAAAGATAAGACCGACCAAACATCCCCTGAGACTGCGGCCTGTCTGGAGAACAGTGTGTTGGGTGGAGCCTCCGTCTTCAACGAAGACCTGGTGGACGTGTCGTCTGTCAGTGACCAGATCCACCCAAGTGATGTTGATGATAGCCAAGAGGAGTCTTCTTATGTATCCGCTGCTACTGGAGAAGAAGGGGAGGTAGATAAAAAGGAGGAAGATAAACATGAAGATAATGAAGGCAAGGAAAATGATCAGGAAGGACATGAGATGAAGACAGACGATGAAAAAGATGAGAAGCAGGAGGTTAGAGAACAAGAAAAAACTGAAGAGAGTGAAACTCAAGAGGTGTCTGGTTTGGAGAGTGACACTCCTCCATCTGAAACACCTGAACAAAGTGTCACAGAACCACCCAAAGAAGAAGTTAAAGATGAACAGTCTTCCACCATAACTGAAACCGCTATTGCAGACCAGCAGCCCTCAGATACCACACCGCCCCCTACAGCCCAGGAGGTTGCAGCAGCATCAGACTCCATCTCACCTAGCCAGCCTACAGAGACCACCACCACCACCACCACCGAAGACCAGTCCAGTTCAGCAGACAGCAGCGCCGCTGCCGCCTCCACTTCTGCCTCCGCCTCCGAACCTGGCACCCAGAAGAGCGCAGACTCTGTCAGCAAGACCAAAGAGATCAAAATTGCCAGGCTGGATGTTTCTAATGTGGCCTTAGACACAGAAAGACTTGAACTGAAGGAGACTTCTGCAACAGTATGATTCTGCTTTCTTTACTTTTTATCTCTCAAAAATTGTGTTCCCATAGACTTGATCATCATTTCAAAGATTATGCTGGTGTCTCTCTGTAGGAAACAAGCCAAGGCCAGCCCGCAGCAGCAGCAGCAGGAGGACCTTCGGGTCAACAGAGAGAGAGCAGCACTTCGGCGCCTCGTTCCACCATGTTCCGTATCCCAGAGTTCCGCTGGTCCCACATGCACCAACGGCTCCTCACTGACCTGCTCTTCTCTATTGAGACAGATGTTCAGATGTGGAGGAGGTAGGGTACCAAACAGCTGACTCTGACTTTGCTAATGCTTTAGCTAACAATCATTTAGTTAATTGATTAAAGGAATAGCGATTTATTGGCTTTTTATTCCTCTGAGGAGCAGAAGATTCCATCCCACGAGCTTGTTCCTAACGAAGGGGTGCATGGGTCTGAAATAGTCCTTCACAAATCTTTGTGTTGTTAATGGGAAGATTTTTCTTGGGATTTTTCCTTTTTAAATGGAATATATTTTTATGTGCATACAGGAAGTACTTATTTTCCACACTTCAAAATGAGGAAATACTCGTTGCATATTAGTAGTATTAGTAGCATTGTAGTTACAATCTTTACACACAGCAGAACATCAGATTCATCTACATTGATGTAAAACATAAAAGTCTCTATGGATTCTTGACAATCTAGTTATATAAGATGTAACCTTTCCACCTTAAAATGACAAAAAACGACTAGACCTCTGTTATATATTTAGTGAGTTGCTTACTTACGTTATCCCAAGTGTTTCTAACAACTCGTACTCAAACTAAGAGCGTTTTTCATTTGTTCGCCTGTCACTATAACTTCTGGGGGAGAGTCGGAGAATGGGGGAGGAAGTTGGCGAACAAGACTAAACAGAACGTGAACCAAATTTGTCAGTGAAGATTTCTGCCTGAGTCACGCAGACAGATGTTCACCTGCAATCGTGGTTGTTTAACGATTAAAATAACAAACTACTTTTGTTTTGTTTTGATTGAGAGACCCCCTAGCGTTAGAAAATACATGCCATGCGTTTTAGCTCGTCAAAAAACTACTCACCTATTTATAAGTGTTTATATTCTACATTGTGGGGTTTAATAACAAAGCACATTTTCTTCTCTTTTTCCTATTAGCCACTCCACAAAGACGATTTTGGACTTTGTGAACAGCAGTGAGAACGTCGTGTTTGTCCACAACAGCATACACCTCATCTCGCAGGTGGTGGACAACCTCATCATGGCTTGTGGAGGCATTTTACCTCTGCTCTCTGCTGCCACCTCCTCCTCTGTGAGTCTTCTTATGCGTGCGTGCGTGTGTGTGTGTGTGTGTGTGTGAGAGAGAGATTTTACATGTGTGTACTTAACTGTGGCTGTGTATCTAGTTGATGGCTCCAGTCACAGGAAGTTATCCATCCACATTGACCTTTCCCAATCACATTAGACTAGTTAGCTGCTTCCTAACATTGTTAGGTTGTTTTTGTGTCGTCTGATCTCGGTCGCTGAGGCTCTCTCACGTGATTCTTTGGTGCCGTCACTTTACTGGCCTGTCTATGAAACTGGTTGATGTTCAGTTCCATTATAATTCTATTGTATTCAGTTGTGTGTGGTCTTAAACCTAATTTAAATCTGGATGTAGCAAATACTTCTATCAGGATGTTTTATGAGTATACTGTACTATATACATGACCATTTTAAAAGCATTTTATTCAATAATTTTAAGATATATTTCTTTTTTTGCATGTACGTGTTTATTGGCTGGTTATTTAAGTAACAAAAAAACGAAGGAAATAGATGTACAAATATGCATTTTCTCCATCATCATGCAGTCGTTTCATTGGCTTACTTTGTAATTCTCATCCGATGTTGCCGTTTCGACTTTTGTATATTGTCAATGTTATTTAAGAAAGTCTTATCTCTTCTTGTATGGCAAGTAATTCTAAGGTGATGTGTTTATGTAATGTGACTTTTTGACAAAATTCTAAGAGGATTATTTGTTTTTGTGTCAAACTTGAGGTCAGGAGTGAACCTAGTCATACCTTTTAGTCATTGTAGATTTTTTGCTATGTCAGATTATTCTATAGTGTACATTACATGCAAAAAAATGTGTTTTCTTATGTGACCGAAGCATTTCTTGTTTTTACATACAAATGAATGATTTTTTCTTTTAATGCATTTTTATTACTTACACACAGAAAAATCCCTCTTATAGTTAAAAATCATGCTTAATCTATACTGAATCATCAGTTAGTTTACCAAATTTAGAAGATGTTTATATACTTCTATGACGACTTATCCATTCAATACTGAGCACATGTTCTTCTCTCTACTACCAGCATGAAATGGAGAACATTGAACCATCCCAAGGCTTGACCGTGGAGGCTTCCATCACCTTCCTTCAGCGCCTCATCAACCTCGTGGATGTTCTCATCTTTGCCAGCTCCCTTAACTTCACTGAGATAGAAGCTGAGAAAAACATGTCGTCCGGAGGCATCCTCCGACAGTGCCTTCGCCTTGGTACGCACACTTTTCCCTATCAATTTTTTTTTTGATAGACTCATTATTTGTTAAAACTGCTCATTTGCTTTGATCTCATGCATTCTTTTTTTTATTTCTTGAGCTTAACAATATTTTTTTTAGCTCTCTTTCTGTTCATCTGTGTCTTTATCTCCTGCTTTTACCAAGCACTCTGTCCTCCCCTGTTCATCGATCCGCCTCATATCAGCAGGCTGTAGCCTCTTGTATTAGCCTCAGTCATGGCTCCCTGTAGTCTTTTTGACCCTCCCTTCTGTATTCTCTTTCTTTTCCGCCGTCTTCCTCTCCATCTCCCGCTCTCATTTCCCTCGCCTCTTTTGCTCTGCTCGTATCAGCTCTCTCTTATCTTGTTATTATAACCCCACTGCATGGCAACACTCTAAAATGGCTGCTATCATGATATAGTGAGTTCTCCTTAATGGCCTTGGCGGTACTGTACTGCAGCGTAGCCTGAGGCCTTTTTCTACCTTCTGTTCTAGGCTATTACAGTTGCCTCTGACAGCATCAAAAGGCCAAGCCCCACGCTACAGCTGAATAAAAGATATTGAAATTCTTACATTATTCATTTTATGTGGCGCACCTTTTCAGCAAACACAGATCAACACAGTGAACACTCTCACTCAGCGTGGAAGTGGTGCAGTACTTTCTACACTGATTTAAATAATTTCCTCATGCTTTGTTCCAGATATGTAATGGTGCATATCCAGGTATCAGTTTTGGCTTTTAAATGCTCATTACGCTGAAGGTTGCAAACAAAGAAAAATGTGAACTTGTTAAACAAAGAGCGCTCCTCCTCTCAGATATTATCCAACTCCCCGTGCTGCTGTTGGGGTTTCGCAGAAAAGCGATGCCAGCGTACTACAGGTCCGGATTTAGAGAGCAGCCGTTATGAAATGAATATTTGATGAGGTATGCGCTCCCCATTGCTGGCACCTAATCTGATTTTGTAAGACTGTAACAAGGTTTTAGCATCTCCACCCCTTCCTCCCCCTCTCTTTTTATAAATGGCCGTATGAAAGAGTAGTCCTAATGGAAAAAGCGAGCCCATTTCCAGACAGAATAATTCCCTCCTTCGTAATCTAAATGGCTCAGAGTTAACATTTGTCAGTTGTCAAGTACGGAGCAGTGGGGGTTGGGAGGGTCTCCAACAGAGGAGCTACACATTAGATTACAAATGGTAAGTGTGCCAGTTTTGAACCCGCCTAAAGTTGTCGTACCGCAAGAGTTTTCGCGACAAAGGACGTATCGTCCTGCCTACTCAGCAATGTGCACACCCGAGCAGTGTCATTTGTTATGGGAGCTGCACACAGTGGGTGTGATTCAAGAGCACACCCTTGCACTGTGACCTTGGGAGGAGAGGTGGAGCAGGGAAGAGTGAACGATGCTGCCAGAGTTGGCCAGAGCACTGACCTTGTCATGGCCCCACTTTTTCTCCTTTGTTTTCGTCTCTCTCAGCCGCTCCTGTTCTGGTTCTCCTAGTTTATGAGCCAGATTTTCACAGAGATTTATCTATTTGTTTGTAAATTTGCTTTGGATACCATCTCTTTCTGGGGACTGCAGCATAATGCTTTTACATATTTCTCCTAGAATGACTTTATTTATGATGTCACGTAATATCTCTTTCTCCATCCCTCCCCAGTGTGTGCTATGGCAGTGAGAAACTGTCTGGAGTGTCAGCAAGCCCAATTCAAGCATGGCACAGAAGGCTCAGCACGCAGCTACACAGCCATGCCCAGCACTATGCTTGGAACATCCAAGTCTGCAGCTGCGCAGGCAAGTGAACCAGATCATCTCCTCAATTTATTATCTTACATATTTTCTACACCATTTCATCTGATGTTGCAATTTCCGCAAAAATTCAAATTCACATTGTAAATCTCTGTAATCTCTCACTCTTGTACTGGTTGTTCTTTAAGTTTTTTTTTTTTTTCACTTGAAAATTCATCTTCCTTTGCTCTTTTCCCATACTCAACGAAACCTGAAGGAGCTTTGTGCTCTACCCTGCTCACCAACAACAGCCAAATGTTATTGCATTATCTCATATCTTATTATATTACCGCACTGGTTGCTATTTGTGACACTAGACAAGGCCTTGTGTCATTGCCCCTTTGATTTGATACAGTGGCTTCCAGTAAAGTCATGTTGTTCTTCCCTGAACCGGGTGTTAAAGCTCATTTATAATGCAGTGGCTCCATAGAAAAGCCATTATGTTAAGGACATGATCCCAAGAGGGATGGCTTCCCTAAGCTGGGAAACCTTACCCTGCTCCACGAAGTGCACATGGATTAATAAACATCCCGATTGGTGTAAAGTACACGTGCTGCTCGTAGTTCACTTGGAGACAATAATACAATTCTTGTGATAATGGTTTTGATTTTCCTGCATGCACGCAGAGTCCTGTTGATGCAGTGACAGGTGGAATGTCTCCAATCAGAGACCTGGACCGGCTTCTTCAGGACATGGACATTAACCGCCTCAGGGCTGTCGTCTTCAGAGATATCGTGAGTTATACAGAAAACACATCCACTGTAACGTGCTGGCAAAACACAACGTGCATAAAACCCATGAAATTACTCAAATGATCAGACACACTCAGGTCGTTTAGTGTATGTTGTTTTGTTTCAGGAGGACAGTAAGCAGGCTCAGTTTCTGGCTCTTGCCGTTGTCTACTTCATCTCAGTCCTCATGGTGTCCAAGTACCGCGACATCTTGGAGCCCCACAATGACAAGAAACACCCTCAACGGTCGCAGTCTGCCAGGAGCACAGGTATACAGAAGCTCTAAAAAAACCAAACATCTGAAATATTTATCTGCAGAGAAAAATCATACTGTACTCTGTCATGTAGTGGTTCCGTCTTTTTCTGCTTTGACCCCTAAATACAAAGCCTAGTCTCAAGATACTTTATTTTAATATTTTTTTAGAGATCATTGTATCTGTACAGTATTGCACTACATAGTATTAAACCACAGAATAAGAAGAAAAGGAATGGTTTGAGAAAAGTTTAATTTTGTCTTGTTTATCTGGTTGTGGGTGCCCCTACTTCTCCCTGTTGTGACTTTATCGCTCACATTTCTTCCTTATTATTGTGTCTCTTTATAGATAGCGGTGCCATTTCTGGTGGACTAGAAGTAGAGAACGGTGTCTCTCTCCGGCGGTATGATTCTGGCATAGGTGATGACCACACCTCAACTGCAGCAAGCGAGGCAGACCTGTCATCCTCTGGCGTTACTCACGGCCCAGACGCAGTCTCAGAGGCCTTGTCCACGCTGTCGTCTGAGGTCAGACCTTCTCAGCCCGCTGATTCAAAGGGCAAGAATGTGAAGGATATCCTGCGCAGCCTAGTGAGCAATCCTGATGACGTCATGGTGGATCCAAGTCTGCTGCCGCCGTCATTTATAGGAAGTGTGGGCGATACAGCCAGAGAGCAGTTCAGCTCGTTTGATAGGTGAGAACTCAGATTCAAATATGACATACACATATACTAATCATAGAAAATCATGTTTTTCTGGTCTTCACATTTGTGATTGTGGGGAAAACAATCTGGACTAAAATGGGTGCAGACATGACAGCTTCATCACTTTCTCAAAAGCCCATATGGTGTACTGTATATTCGCTTGATTCTCAAGCTTCAGAGTTGACAGTTTCATGTCATTTACCTAAACATGACTGCAGGGGACTTTTCAAAGTCAGACCTTGAAGACATCTCCCAGTGGTATCCTCAGAGGAGGCTTCGGCGGATCTTGAAAAACATTCTGTAACAGAAACCCTTTTGAACCAGGGGGGAATCTTAGTCTCCGACTCTTTCCCCCTTACTCCCATTGTTCTTTCTTTAGTTCCCGATTGTGCATCTTCATCCCGAGCAAATCGCCTCACAAAAGAACCTGTCTTAAGGAAAACAGGAGTCATGTCTGGGATGAAGAGAAGAAGCTGGCAGGAAGCTGTTTCTTTTCACCATGTCACTTTTCTTTTTCATCTCTCCTGCTGCTCGTCTCTCCCTGTCTTACGTTCGAAGCGGTATCCCCCCTTTTCTGGCATAAAAGCTGTATAATTTGCGTTACCCCTGGAGGTGCAGGGGTGAACAGTCAGGAGTAAGGCTTCAAAAGCAGAGTTGGGTACTGTAGCCACAGACGGGCCCAGGTGAGAGAGGATGGTCACTGGTCTGGTTTGCATTTGGAGCCGTGATTCTGAGACAGACGTTCACAAACGGCAGATGAGGGGGGGAGAAGGTGGTAGAGAGATGGGAGAAGTGGGAGAAAGAAGTCTCCAAGGGGGCGATGTCAAGTCAAGGTTCTCATGGTCTGAAGAAAACATTTCTCCGTTTCTCTGTCTCGCAAACGCACTCAGTCAGTCTGCCTACCCCCAACTGTGGGAATTCCACGGCATCTCTGTGATCGCATGTCTTTATCTGAGGAATGCTTTGTCAGGTCTCAGGGCACTCCTCATATCAGGGGGATTAGACTGGCTCCTGTCCGCTGAGCACACTCAGTAGGAAGAGAGGACGTGAGGAGAGCTGGAGAACATAGAGTAACAGCTCTCTCGCTGTGTGTAGGAGCCTCTGGGAGGTATACAACCCGGCACAGTTGGCCAACTTTACCCGAGCTCCTTTTTAAGAGGAAATAAAAGCCACTCTGAGGGTGTTCACACATTAACACATTGTAGGGCTGTAACTAATAATAACTTTAGTTGAAGCATAAGGTTGGCAAGAATTTGTATTTTTGTTATTGTTATCAAATCCCATGAAAAAGAGAACAAAATCAGCTGTGCATTAGTCCATTTTTTCCACTTCCAAGAGCAAATAGTGAATTAGTTGGTTTACAGATGAATACATATTTGATGCTGTATTTACAGCTGCAGGGAAATATATGTGGGATTAACTCAAAATAAACTACTCTGCCCATGTTCATGGCAAAGAAGCAACATGCCACCCAGCATAACAATGTGGCTAATCAGTGTAGTTATTTGGAAGTGGCACAGAGGAATAAGCTATATCAGGCATTGGATACATATATGATACTTGAATAATGATAATGATAATGATATCACTTTCAGAGTGATTTGATAAACGCTTGGAACACTGACAGCCAATCAGAATACATCTGAATTTAACGTTTGCCATGTTTGAACTAACTAAATGCTAATATAACATTTTATTAGGCTGGAAATAACACACAAAAAAGGCATTGTACCTGATACATCCTGCCAAACAGTCAGGTCTACTCTGGGCTGAGACCCATCCTCCACCCAAGTTTTGTGGAAAGTGAAAACATAACTTGTGCATACTTGGCAGAGGTTATTAATTTTGAATCATAAGAAACAATGAATACAATTTGCGCTTACACTTGTAAAAGAGGTTTTTAAAGCTCTTAACTCCTTTCATCTTTGAGGAATTTTCTACACCCATACCCTTCTGGTTTTCTTTTTGTTTCTCTGTGTGACGTACAGCAGTAACAGGTCAACAACATCCAGTTTTTTTTGGGAAGCTAAGCTTTGCGTCACTGTTTATACAATGTTATCGTTCATCAGTGTAATTGCTTATATATTTTTTGATTATAATTTTCATATAGTTATCGTTCTTGGGTTGGACAGCCCTGTAAGCATTTTGTTTTTTTCCAATACATTTTTTAGTCAAAATTTAGTTAGAAATGGTTATCAAAATTTCACAGAGCCATTGGTGACATCTTCAAATTGTCTCTTTTGTCAAACCAGCAGCCCAAAACCTAAAGATAAGAGCATTACAATGATATTAAACTGGGAAAAATCAGCAAATCCTTTGAGATCACATTTGAGATTGACTTGATGATTTTTCTCTCTTCGACCTCTGACCTCACTGCCAGGGGGCCAAAATTATTTTAATGTCTTTTGGTCAAAACTAGCCTTCTATCCATATCAGTCACTGGCTTTGCTCCTATATTTATTCCCTTATCTCCTCGGCTTACCTCTCTTTATCAGCCAGCTGTCTCTAGTCCTTACCCTTACTAATTCTACCAACCACGCGTGTAGACATGCTCTGTGTTTATTATCTTGTTGTAATGACTCTATCACTGCTCAGCATCTCCCACTAACCAGTAAGCCTCCCAGTGACACCAGTACAAGCCAGAGCTGACATTCTACACTGACATCTCCTGCCAAAACATGGCCACTTTCCACTTACCCAGGGGGGCTGGATTTACGAGGGCAATGTATGAAAGAAGCTGGGATCTCCCAGATAAAAACTGCAGGCTGGTCAGGGGGTGAAGTATCCCTGCTGATTTATTTACTAGTGGAGACCTGCTGGATTTCTCCCATCCATTTCTCAGCCATGCCCCTGTTATGACAGCCAGTCTGCAAATATTTGCTGACACTAACCAGAACTAAACAGTGTCATTGTACAAGCCGGTGATTTAGTCTGCATGTTTCAGCAGAATGTGTGTGTTAGACGTTGGGATATACATGGTGCAGTTGTTTGCATTCCTGGAGGCAGACTCCACATGCATGTGAGAGTTGATGTACAGATGAGTTTTGTTGATGCTGAAGTGTTGTTAATGTACTTCTTAGGAAGGGGATAAGCATGTCAGAAACAAACACAACTGAGAGTGAAGGTCATTTTCTTCTGTAAATGTCTGCCTCACACTGTAAAAAAGTGAGGTTCTGTGAGTGCAAACTGGGATTCACACAAGTTTGCCTTCTGGGATGAACCGGAAACAAACACTGAACATAAACATTTTTGGCAACAGTCCTTTAAAAATAATCGTTAACAGTGAGTGCCCAATGTCCACTGGAACGAAAAGATTCAAGGAAAAAGAATGAATACTACCATAATAATACATTTTAAGATGATAATAACTTCAACTGGAAACCCTATCATTAATAACCCATGAATGACCAAGTCTGTATTTAGTATGTCGTAATAAATTAAATGGATCTCTTCTTAGCTTAGCTAATACTTTAAATGCTGTAAAGGAAATGTCGACATTAAAAAGTTAAAGAATCGAACCATAAAAAATATTAAATAAAAATATTTAAACATGAAGATAAAAATGATGTAGCGCACATTCTTAATGCAGTCTGCAAAACAGTTAGTTGTACTGCGTTCTACACATCCCGACAAAAACCAAGCCAATATTGGCCCTATTGATATAGTGGCTGGTATTATGTTGGTATTAGTACAATGTACTGCATTTCCAAAGCATAACCTTTTAAAAAATAGTCATTGACAAGCCTTATAAGACGTAAACACTCACATAAACACAGCTCCCAAGATGCCTCCCGACGTTACAAGATGAGGGCTGCACCTCAGTGCCTCCAGTACATGCATATGCAAATACATGCACCTGCACATTAATGCACACATATCCACATATTTCACAAGTATATAATAAAAACAAACTTTTTTCACCACTTCAGACAAAACTTCAACATCTCCTGCCTTCTCACTGTGTTGTCTAGCAGCCTGTTGGTCAAAATAAATACCATCCATCTGGTACATATCGGACACATACATCATGGATGTATACTTGCGCCCAGAGCAATATCCTCGTGCACACACCCTTGCAAACACACGTGAAAAACACTCGCTATTCTCATACTTTGTAGGCCCTTAGGTCCCAGTTGCTCCACTCCATTAATCACTGATGTCATCAATGTAATGCCCCTCCCACACCAGCCATCATCACCCAATCACAGCTCGAGAAACTCTCAGATGCTGTGGACTTTATTGCAGTTGATGTGAAAATAGTGTGTACATGCAAATGTGTCAGCGTGTATGGCCAATGAATAACACTTGGAACATTCACATGTCCAGGGTTGCATGAAACGAGGGTGAAAGAGGAGATCAAAGCTCTCCTGGGGTGTTCACTCTCCTCCCTCACATGTGGTTAACACTCAAGAGAATGGTATTTTTACACACAAACACACCACTGACACTGTCCTACTCATTCTTGCACTTGTTTTACCTTAAATAGCAGAGATTACTGGAATCACAGTGTTTACTGCACTTATCCATTGTAGGTTAAAGCCTTTAATAATTCAGCCTCAGTCCAGCATACACACACGCACACACACACACTGCCCTGGGCTTCTGTTTGTGGGTTGAGTGGGGCCGCTGACGGCTGATTAATCGACTGGGGCGGCCCACTCATGATAAGTGTGGCTAATGACCTGCTGAATAATTCACTGGGCCTTTGCTGGGGAACAGATGGAAGGCCAAACACATACACGGACATGTTCACTGGCAGACTCGTACACACTTGTGCACTCGTGCATTTATTTGTACACTCAATATGCATATATTCAAATATTTGTGGACGCACACGCTCCCAGCCTCTGCACACCAGGGGTCCTCCGTCTCCCCGTCTCTCTCTCTCCTGCTGTTGACACCTTGGGTGCTTCACGTCAGTGCCGCCCTCGTTCCCTGATACCAGCATCCAGCCCACTCACTATCAGAACAGAGCAAAAGTTACCAGAAACATTTATCTCTACCCCTGTAGACAGATTTGATTCTGTTCTATCACTACTTCAGTTTTTATGTATCACTCTGGACCTTCTCAGTATGTGTTTGTATTTCAAACACAACTGTCAAGCCGCTGGGATCCGTATGCAGCTCTGTTATTCTCGAAAACATAGATCACTCGAAGCAAAGGTCAACTGTCAGGGTTTAACATTCACAGTAACTTTTAATAGATCTGATCAGCTGCCTTAAATCAACCGAGAACAGCCTTTGAATCTGCAGCCAGGTATCTGTCGGCACCACAGGAAGCCAGACCCAACTACCCTCGTGTGTGTGTGTGTGCATGAAAGCCTGCATACAAACAGACTCTGGGAACGTGCAGGAATGTGTGTTAGCTCTTTTGTCTGTACTACTCTTTTCTTTTCTATATTCAAATGTTGTGCATTTGATGCATGCTTGCATATCTGTGTAAGCCTGCATTGGTTTGTGTTTCTGAGAGGGAGCAGTAGCCAGTGATTAGACCCTGCGCCCCCTGTGTCAGCACTGATAAGCGGGGCCAGGCTCTCTTTGATATGACCAGTGGTCTGTCAGAGCCCTGGTCTAAACTGACAGCTTATCTACATGCTGCTCTCCTCCCATCTGCTGTTCGGCGGACAGGAATTGAACTCCACTCAGTTGTACAGCATCAGTACGAGAAACACTTCCTGTTACTTTACAGGAGGGCGGTCTAAAGAAGCAGCATTATCATTGCATAGATAGCTGTGTTTAAAAATTTAAGCTAGCTGTCAGTGATCAAGGATTTGTGCTCAGATAAAAAGGCTTTAATTTTAGTATTAGTGAAATTAGTGAATGTAAAACTTGATTGAAGGTAAAACTAAACCTGTGTGCTGTGGCTGGATATCAAATCTTGATACTTTTTGTATACTGGCAGAAATATGTGTAGTAGAAGAATTATAAAGTTTTTGTAAGGCTGCTTGTGATAAAATAACATTAAAAACTACTGCCTTTAGAAGTTTTAAATATCTTGCTCATAGACAAAAAGGGTTTTGTCTGAGACTATTCCTCAAAAGAAGGTATTGAGGGGAAAAAAACTATTGTTTTTGGCATGCATACATTGTGATAACCCCAATTGTTTAAAAAATAAACAGCTAAATTTCAGGTGCACTGGTGCCACCAATGGAAATGTTGAGTCACACTTGACTGACTATTGGGCGCATGTGTGACCAAAATAGTCACACCCTGGAGCCCTGATACTAAAACACATGTATCAAATTGTCAAATACATCAGGCCTAATATGTGCTGACTATTTTAGAAGGATTGGTTTTAATTGTGAAAGGTTTGTGCTGTAGAAGTGGACAACACACCAAAAGTAGGCTCCAATCTTCTCTTGTATAGATGTATACAATGCACTTTTTCCTTCCAGTATATGCTGTAATGCCCAATACAGTGTTTCATCAAGCAAAACTAAATGAAAAAGTAAGCGTATTATCCAGAGAACAAGTACTGCAGGTAGCTGTTTGGTTTGTGGCAAGATGAATGTGACTATTTAAAAATATTTTGAGTCAGTGAAGTTGCCCTATACTAAAATTACTCTACCGGTCTTATGGATTGATGACAGAGTTGCTGTTGTTTTATACTGTGTACATAAAAGGCTTGTAGTGAACTGGCACGGTCAGCATTTCTTACAATAGTTCTTTTTCTAGGTGACAGTAACATGGATAATTGATCTCCTCTCCCTACAGAAGTGTCATCGTCGCACCCAAGAAAGCCGGCATGACTCCGTCTCCAGGCACCTCCACTCCCGTCCCAGCAGCCACTGCTGCGTCTGTGTCTGGCGGGACACCAATCGACAGCGTTGCCGTAGTATCTTCTGGCGACGCCTCCCAGAGCACTTCTGCAGACTCTGCAGCTAGTGAGTACACACACACACACACACACACACACACACACTCAAATATTATTCGGGCAGTGTTTCTGCGAGGGCTGATGAGTCAAAGCATAGATGAGCCTGCTATGAGGAAGTCAATATTTATTGAGAAATTTTGCTCTTCTGTGTGACTGGAAGAATAATGTTGTTGTGTTTGTTCAGTGTAATCCAGTTAACAAAGTTACAGTAACAGTTGTAATTGCTTTGCATTTATAGAGTTAAAGTAGAATTAGAAGTGAGATTTTTAAAATAAGACTAAATTCTTACAGTTGTAAATAAATAAGTAGAAATAAAGTAGAAATTAAAGTCCTTTAATATAACAGTGATAACATAAGTTAACTAATAAGTTCTTATAAGGTGCTTATAATAAGACTGAGTGTTAATAATAACATAATAAAATTGTTTATTGATAGTAGACATTTAAAAGCACTAATAGGAAGCTTGTTGACGTTTACTGACTGTTTAAGGACGTCAATAAAATACTTATGAATTATAATTGTTTCTAACAGCATTAAAAACACATTAACTTTGACTAACTTACCTACTATGTCATTGTTAAACCTAACTAAGCTTTTTGCAGCTTACGTATCTAGCTGCAAGAACAATGCCTTGTAAGAGTTAGTAGATCCTAAGATCATTAGATCCAATGGCTCTAATCCAAAAACAAACCTTTTTAAGGTTAATAAATTGTTAATTAAGTTCTTACAAACATTTTTTTAAATGTATTTTATTATCAAATCATCAATACCAGAAATCGATTAAAACCTGGAAATCTCCAGAGGTTGTTTATAGTAAGATTAAATGGATGAAGGATGTTTAATTTCAAAAGTCTGGAGACTTATTCATTTTAAGAAATTTTTGAAAAAATAATGGGACATCATGAACTTATTGAGTAACATTTATCTCTGAGTCTGTTTTGTTCAGATGTTGTGTTTTTATGGTTTGTGAAAAGAAAGAGGTAAACAATAAAGGGACATTCATCTGTAGGATGAACTGATATATATAAATAAATAAATAGAATAATTTTTATTCTAATAATCTTCAACTTTATGAGCACACCAGCTCTCCTATATTCACACACAGTAAATTGTGATTAGAAGACCAGCTGTTTTTTTGTCACCTCTCTGCATGTGTGAGTGTGTATAAAAGTGTTGTTTTTTCATCAAGGAGTGTGTATGTGTGTTTAAGAGAGGAGGGAGAGACAGGAGAATGGGGTTTGTGTGTTTTGGGAGCATTTACTGTAAAATCAGGCTGGGGAGAGGGTGTGTGTCTGTATGTGTTGTGTGTGCGTGTGTGCATGTGAATAATGATAAGTGTTGAAATTGTGTGCATTGGGTGCTTTGTGTCAGCGAGCGGTGTTGAGTAAATATGCTTTGTGAGCGTGTGTGTGTTTTTAGTGGGGCAGTGGGAGGACTAATGGAGACGTTCATTTACTCCTCTTTGTTTGAAGGAGCTACTTCAGCTCGAGAGGGATACTCTCACCAGGCCCACATGGCGCTGCTTAACACCTTACATGCACGCACGCACACACACGCAAGAACACACATTCCAGCCCACATTACACTGTCTGTCATTCCGTAAGAGTTATCCCTGCTTGGAGACTGTCCTGGCTGGAAAAACAAGCCCGCTGAAACACCAGAGGAATCCCCCTCCTCCATATTCAGCTGGGCATTAGCTTATTTATGAGCCACAGGGAAGTGAATTTACTGCCAGATCAATCAAACATGGACTTTGTACCTTGTGCGCCTCTGTCTCCAGAATGAAGTCGTAAAGCACCTTTTAGTTGTATAATGAAACAGTCACAAAAACAGCCCAGAGGGGTAAATTGGTATGTAATGACTTAACAATTTGAGTAAACAGTAGCATTTTTTTACATCTCACATTCACACAGGTGTAAGACTGAAATACTACGTTTACTACTTATAACAAATATTATCATGCTGACTGCAGCTGACAGTGAAATGTTACCATCCTTTACACAATTTAGAGGTTTCCATCATGAGAATGTCTGAATTGTAAATTGATAAGGAAGACGTATCGAGCTCGGAGTACATCATCCACTATCTAACCATAAAATTATACTTGGACCCCCACTTGCCCTATCTGACCATAAATCCCCCCTATTCTATACATTAGAATGAAGACCATTGTATTATTTCATAAGAGGCATGTTTCCACACAGGTTTATGGTGCTGCCCTGCTCGTATAATGTATTGCTCCGTGTGTGTGTTTGTGCGGGGGTGTGTGTGTGTGTAGCGTCTTATTCTTGTCCAACATCCAGACTAATAACAGAGTTCTTTGGTTTCTCCCTGCAGCAGGCGGCCAGGTTCCAGCCAGCGCTAGCCTGCCATCTGTCCCCCCACTCTCCCCTGTGACCCAGAACACAGCCCCCAATATGAGGTGATTCATCTTCTTTTTTCTCTCTCTCTCCCATACACACATGCACGCACACACACACACACACACACTGTCAGCTTTTTTTTTTATGCACATAAGCATACAAAATCAGTTATTGCGTATCCACGGATTGTTGTTTTGTCTCAATTCCAATTTTCCTTCACATTAAAAAGCGATATTTTACTTATTTTTGAATTTGGCATTTTCTAGATTTGTTTTGGAGTTGCATGATGATTTAATTTTCCCTGCCATGTACTGTATTTGTGTGTTGTTTGGATCACATCTTCAGTATCTCAGAGCGTCTGGAGCATGCTCTAGAGAAGGCAGCGCCTCTTCTGAGGGAGATCTTTGTCGACTTTGCCCCCTTCCTCTCTCGGACACTGCTGGGCAGCCACGGACAAGAGCTCCTCATTGAAGGCACGAGTAAGTACAACATCATCGCGACTCATTACAGATGCAGGTTTTTTTAAAAAAATTTTTTTTAGAAAAAAGGTGCATCTTTTAACTGTTGTCCTCATTTAAATGCAAAAACATCTCCAAGCTGCTGTTAATCCAATAGTGTGATGAGTGTGCATTGAGCCAAGAGCTGGTAGTCGTGCTGAAGGTTTCTAGGGGGCCAGGTCAGAGGCCAGGCCACTAATAGCAGTGTTTGGGATGTCTGCTGCCACCAAACAAAATGGAAAGTTGATTGATAGCTGCAGGGGGGCCTGAAGAGAAGGCAGGGGGGAGGTGTGTGTATGTGTGTGTGCGTCTGTGCATGCATGTGTCATATGAAGAGCAACTGAAAGACCAAAGGCTACTCTGGCTTGTTCCCGTCTGTGCCTGTGCAGCAGCCTCTGGACACTCTCGTGGCCCCCTGCCCCCTAAAAGCCCAGAGCTCGCCATTAGGGATCAATGGGACATATGCTGGCCAAGTCAGGCCTGTAATACAAGGTCCAAATATGTATTAGTTTACAGTAACATCATGTCGGCTCATTAGGCCCATCAATACTATCTGCTCCCTTGCAGATGGCACAAGGTTAGGTAATCTCTGTCTATTTCTGTGTGTGGCAAGAAGCAAGTTTATCAAATAGAACGCACAAAAATATAGCAATTTTTTGTCAAATGTACATCTCTGTCTGACTGCCTATTTTTTATGCATTTTCCCAGGTCTGGTGTGTATGAAGTCCAGCAGCTCAGTGGTGGAGCTCGTCATGCTTCTGTGTTCACAGGCAAGTCTAGCATCTATATCTGTACTCATCCCCGTCCTCCACTTTCTCACCGATCTGATTTATCAGGCTCACCTTGAGTGCAGTAAATCTGCAGCCGTGAGTGGACAGTGAGCTATCCAACGCCTTATCTCTCCTCCACACCACCTTGTCTACCTTTCCACACTCACCCCGTCCCCGAGCGAGGGCAGAGAAACCGGATAGAAGGCATCTCCGGCCGCAAATATTGGTTTGAGGGTCAAGGGTGGCCGACCTGTCCGCGTCACCTCTGACCCGAGCGCCGGACCCTTGTGGCCAGGCCAAACTGATGAGGAGGGATAATGTAGATTTGATGGTGCTTTGCATTGATTATCTCTCTCGTCTCTGTTGTCTTGTGGGTGTTTTGTTGCCAAGTTTATTTAGCTGCTGCCGGATTCATGAATACTAATTCAGGGATCATAAGCAGGCGTGGGCAGATCAATGATCGGAGACGTCAATAGATCACTCCAGGATGGCTGAGTAGCATTAACAGACACAAACCCTACTGAAGGCTGTTCATTTACTGCATGTGGACCAAAACACAGCACACAGTAGGGCTGGGTAATTTATCGATATTATATTGTCATACTGATCCAATAACGAATATTGTTAAATCATGATATGGCATAAGTGTCATCCTTTCCTGGTTTTAAAGGTTGCATTACAGACTGTTCCACCTGTTCTAATACCTGCCTCGTCGTAGCAGCTATGAAGTGCTTTTGAGAAGATTTCAAAATATCAACATATGTGTATTGTGTATAGCAATATTGCCTAAAAATACTGTGATATTATTTGAATTTCACCCAGTTTCACCCAGTATACTGAGTATACTTTGTGTGTAAACGAATCTCATATGAAAAGTGTATTTATTCCCTGTAGAAGCACTCATTTATTTAACGTAACCCTCATATACACACATCCAGTGACAAGGACAACAGATAATAACTCCCCTCTGGCCCTGTTTGTTTGCATCTTTACCATTTAAAACCCCGCATGAAAAAACAACGATCTCCAATAATACAAAAACACGTCTGATTAATGACATCTCTCTCACCACTTCGCTGTGCTTTTTTTATCAGCTTTATTTCCCAGAGAAATAGCGCCCGTCATCTGGCTTCCTCTCCTCCACCTTCTCCCCCTTTTAACCCCCTACTCTGTTTGGGTCCCATTATTCACTTCGCTTCATCTCTAAAAAGGTAATACAGTCAGATTACACATCTGTTTGGATGTCAGTGGCCGCGCATAGATTTGCACTAGTGGGACACATGGAGGGAATGCGAACCCGGTAATGTCCACAGAGGAAGGAGTAGCGGGAGTGAGAGCTAGATAGAAAACCAAAGAGAGAAGAATGACAGGCTCTAATGCACCTATTTGTCATATCTGTCAGGGTGTTGTTTAATGCTAATCTAATCAAAGGCAGAATCTTGGTGATTGCTCCGCTGCACAGCTCATACCTCGCTTCCCCCTTTGGTCCCCAGCCCAAGCTATTTCTTCCTTTCTCTGAGCTCCAAGCTACCCCACCCAAACACACACACACACACACACACACACACACACACACACACACACACACACACACACACACACACACACACACACACACACACACACACACACACACAGTGAGAGGACCAGGGATTGGCCAGCGTAGTGTTGATTGCTTCAATAAATCATCCAACCAAATTCTCTCACAGCTAATGCAAATGTAATTTTATTGTTGTGTAAAGGGAGAAAAGGGAGGAGGGGAGAAAGGTAGGGGCGATACGCTGCTTTCCACTGGGGAAAAGAGGAAAACAGGGACAGACTTTCCTTTGGGCTAAATTACAACGTATAATTATTTGTGTGTTTGCTCTCCTTGTGGGGCAGTGAGAGTGAGCCAGCGCCATGATTGATGACATAATTTAGGAAAGTTTGTCGGGCCCTCTGGCACAGGAAGCGCTCACTTCTCTCACAGGAAGTGCCTCCGTGGCCATCTTGTGACTCCTTCCTGCCTTCAAGCCAACCAGCGGAGGGAGTAGACAGAGATGAATTTGATTGATTTTTCTCCCTCCGCCCCCCACACCTTCATCGGAGATACGATGCGATAGCATCTCTGTGAAATTTTAATTAATTTCCCAAGCTTTGAGATGGAGTGGAGCCAGGGTGAAGGGTCAGGAGGCTAGGGACTGCAGAGCAGTTTTTAATCAGGGATCCTATGAAAGTTGCATTGGTGGCCACATCAGCTTGGCATTGAGGAGGGGATTGTAAACCGCTGTTTGATAGTGCCCCATTTCTAAACAACTACAACGGCACTCCCAATTAAAGGACCATTTTGATCAGACATTAACTGTTGGGGTGGCATGCTGCCTTGTATATTGATCCTGGAGGACTGCTGAATATACAAAATGAGGATTAATGATCAAATACTGTAGCTGCAACAGACTACTGCTTAAAATAGTAGAAAGAGCTGCCACTGAATGTATCTGCACCTGGAATTGTTGTCAATTCAAGATGTACTATGTTTTAAATGTCAAAAAACACATCTTTTTTTTCCAGTTAATCAGCAGGTTAATTTCTCAGCTGTTACAGTTTCCCAAAGCACAAATTGATATATTTAAATAGCTTCTTTTGCTCAACTAACAGTCCAAAACCCAGTTTACTACCCTAGGAAACACAGGAAAACCATGAAATATTCACATTTGAAAAGGTTTATCTATTATCAGAGTTGTTACAAATTAATTTCCTGTCAGTTGAGTTGTGCTAATTAGATGATTTCATGTAACTGGAGAAGAGATATTTGGTAATTTAATGATATCAAGATATCATAGCCGTTCAAGGTTATTGAATGTCTTGGCTTCCTCAGAGTAACTCTTGCATATTACATGAAGTTTTCTCACGTGAACCATGCTGTTCACTGAGGGTCTCGCATGCTCTTGCCCCTGATTCGCCTCGACAGTTTCACTCTCCCTCTCACACTTGTTTGCTCTCATCTATGTCATGTTTACGGCCAGCATGTTGTTTCCTGGGTGCATTTCTTGAAGTGGCTTTCACCCAAAACATCTGATTAATAAATAATGCGCTGGGACAAGAGAAAGAGCTTTTCCTTTGCGCTCGCTGCCGTCCGTCCAGAGCTTTGAGAAATCATCTCATCGGTTACTGGACAGTCTACGAGGAGCAGAGGCCCATAAATCTCCTCAGTAGCTGCATTTGTGTCCTGTAGATCAGCCATTATTGTCCGGCCCCTCTGTCAGCCCATCCATCCTTCTGCCATTTATCAGAAATACATCCTGTACATGGAGTGGAAGGAAAGGAGGGAGAGAGTTGTGGGGTGGAGGGGCGCTGGATTCATGATGGTCAAGCCTAGATAGGAATTTCTGCTGGTCTTTACCTGTCGACAGATACAACGCAATGAATACAGATCATGTTTTAGACTGTTTTTAGACAATATAGTTTAATTACACATACCATAATGCTCATTGATAGCCATATTTCTTATGTTCTTTAACTGTTCACAAAAACTACAACAAACATTTTTTGACTCCCTCCAATGGTATATAACAATGCAGATTAAATTGTTTTTGTATGCTCAGGTGAAGATGAATCAGTCTCTGAAATATCTGCCTCCACCCCAGTACAAAAGTGATGAATTGTATTTTGTAGTGGTTCTCCTGGTATTTAAAAATGCCAGGAACACCACTGCATGTTGTGCCTTTGCAGTTATATATATATTTGCACCATGTGGTCCATTTGCATGTGGACCATTGATACAAGTAATCTTTTAATAGTAATTCGATAACATCAGTGTTAACCTGCTAATCCAATATCCACACATTATCATATGTTCCCAGCCAGTCTCACCAAAGTTAACCTGTTTAACAGATGGGCACCTCTCTCTAAATCAGTGGGGAGAAAGACATTGACTTCCCCAAACACTTGGCTGCTCCTGACCCTTGACCCTCTGACCTCCAGGTTAGAAGGAAGAGTGGCGGAGGCATAGAAGTTTAAACCCCTGCAGTCAGGGAACAGGTCGTGAGTGCACGCTCATCATGCTTCACACAATCAATAGCATAATCTGAGAAACGAGGGAACCAGTTGGAAGCTTGGTGGCCCTGAAAACAACCAGCAAGTTTAACCTTAGTCGCAGGTACTTTTATATGTTTTATTAAGTATTCACAAGTTGCTTTTTTGGACAGAAGTCTAATGTTTGAATTGCTAAATAGTCATTTATATCTGTCAGCGGACATATTTCTTGTTCCCCCCCCTCGTAAGTGAGGCTTTGATGGATCAAGAGCAGACCGTGTTGTAAGAACCACTTGGGGAGCTGAGAGAGGTGAGAGAAGTGGCGAGGAATGTGATGAAACCAGGGGACAAAAATACTTTCCCCATCATTTTCCTCACAGTCAGACCCCCACCCCACTGTGCAGTTAAACAGGCACACAAGGTTCAAGATCAGTGCAAATCAAAGTGTTATTTTTCCCCTCCCTCCCTGCTCACCCTCACCCTGTGTTCTGCTCCAGTGCCCCTTTACAGCCGTGCCACGCGGCTCAGTGTCCCTGCCATCGCTCTGTAGTTCGGAGGATAATATCACGCTGTTTATTCTTTGAAAAGGTACTCTCCTGTGAGACGTAGAGAAAACACACTAACACCAACTGGCACTTAATTCTGCAGGCTCCCTATCGTTGCCAACTATGCAGCCAGAGAGGGGGCAGCGGGGTGTGTTGTGTCGGAGGAGGTGGGGGTCAGTAGGGTTTCCTGACAGGAAGTGGAGTCTAGCTGAGAGGGGAGAATCAGACGGGAGACTCCTCAAAAAAAATTGAGTGGCTTTTAATTTGGCTCCCAGCCGTTTTTTTACTATGAGCTGGCTTCAAGTGGCTCGAGACTGGAGGGCCTCAAGTGGCATGAATGGTTGGTTATTTATACACAACGTATAATCGTGTTTCAAATAAATGAATTTCCCTGACAGAGGCCTCTCCTCCTGACAGGTAAAAAAACATTACATTAACAGTGCCTGACAGGTCCCACGTTTTAGGACCTTGGAATGTATTCTTATGTTTCTCCCCCTGCTATCTTCTCTCCTCTCCACAAATCTGGAGTGAAAATTCACTTCCCTGCAGTTTTGATCTAGTTAGACTGTGAATGTAGAACATTTCTATATTGCCATTCAGAGGCTTAATCAAGAATTGAGAGCTGCATTAAGATATACTTTTACTGGGACATTGTATACAGTATCTTTGATATGACTGTTGAAGTCATTAGTTCCCTCTGTGTCCACTCATCCACACAGGTACATACAGGCACTGAGGTACAGAATTATATAGAATTTTGGCAGCGGTAGAAAGAAAGTGTGATTGACAGGCTCAGTTGTTGACTAAGGACGTACTGTATCTTACAGAAGTGTCATTCCTGTAAATGCTGTTTATTACAGTTAAGTCTGTCCTGGTTCCAGCTCTATGTCTGCTCTATGTCATTAGAAGATAACTTGTTATCAATATTAAATCTTTCAGTTATAAAACAAATGACATAAAAACAATGTTGCACATTCACAAATATTTATACATCTGGGAAAAATTGTGCTGCGTTATGATTGTTTTCTTTCTTGTAAATATAGCTTTTTGAATAGTCTAAATCCCAGCCCGCATTCCTAGCCAGCAGGATGCCGACCGCTTGCCTGCAGAAAATTTTGAGCATTTACTTTGAGGAAATTATATGATTCGACAAAAAGCTGTCCAACGAGTACAATGTTTAAGCAAATTTAGCACGGTCTGATTCTGCTGCATCTTTCCCCACCTGTTTAAACCTACCACATACAACACACACAAGGTAGTCAATCCATCATGGCAGTGAGCCCCTTGATCTGATCTGAGAGGCAAGTGAAACTTCTTCATTCTTTATTATGAATTAAATGTTGATTGCACAATGTAACGACTATAGATAAAGACACCACTTTGCTTTCTTTTTGTGGTCGCTGGTTCGAATCCGGCTCCCCCAGCTGCATGTCGAAGTATCCTTGAGCAAGATACTGAACCCCAAATTGCTCTTGGTGAGCAGTTGGTACCTTGCATGGCAGCCTCTGCCATCAGTGTATGAATGTGAGTGTGAATGGGTGAATGTGACAAGTGTACTAAAGCGCTTTGAGCGGTCTGTAGCCTGGGAAAGCGTTTTAGAAATGCAAGTCCATTCCATTTTGCTATTTTATCGGCATGGAAAAATGAAGATTGACTGGCGGGGTCGACTACTCTCCATTATGGGCCAATATGAATGAAAAAAACTAATCTGTGTTGTTTATAGTTGCGACACTAGGGAAACTGAAACGATCCAGTTGTCTTTGCAGCAGTGGCACGAACAATAATAACACTCCAAAACACTAGTGGGGCAATGTTGTCTGTTTCCACTTTAAGGCCAAACATGTGCTATAATATCCAAACATTTCTCCTCCATAGAATGTTTTGATGCTGTTGACTTCGAGCATCAAAGAGGAAACTCTTTCCCAGTTGTGAGAACAGTGTTTTGATTGATCACTATGAATCAGCTGAATTAGAGTAACAACAAGTAAACTTATAAAGACAAAGTTTGTCATCAACTGAAAGTTCAGCTGACAAGAGACAAAATGTCTATTCTGCTTTCACCAAGAGAGAGGGTTGAACCCAACGATGAGGGTTGCTAGGATAAAAACGAGATTGACTGTCAATAAGCATTATTTGGAACCAGTCTTTATATAGGTTGAAGTTTTCATTGACAGTTTCATGCGCTGCAAAATTATACAAAATACTTTGTTCTAGTAAATTACGCAAAAAAGTCTAAAGTTCTTGAAAAAACGAATAAATTATAGCAAAAGAAAAATCCAGTGATGAAATTGGATGAGGTGATGATTTCATTCCTCATTCAGATCTGAACATCTGTTTCATTTGGAACAGAAACAGCTGCACAGTGTTTCAGTATTCTCGTGCTCCTGCATCATTGAAATCCACTGACATTAAACTGAATCAACCAAATACCAGATCTGTTTCAAGATAAGTTTGAAAGAGCAACTCTTTAAAAAGCAGGGGGATGAAGTACTGCAGGCTTAAATGTACTGTACCCCACTTAAATATACTTCTCATGCACAGCTCAAGTCTCCTAACATGTTTTTGGTTTGTCTGTTTGGTGTACGGGGGGCTTACGTCCTGTTTTTTCACTCTGTGTTAGTGTAGCCATGAAAGTGTGAGTCCGTAAAGCTGTCGGAGACCCTGCAGTGTAAATATTTTGACATCAGTAAATATTCCCCCAGTTGTGAATTTGATCACGCAAACACCAATACGAGTGTCTGTTTTTCTTTTAAGCAGATACCATCTGAACACACATGTGGATTGTCGAGTGTAGAGGCACTCGTGTTAAGTTATTCACACACACACACACACAACACACACACACACACACACACACACACATTTTTCAGACAAAGCAGCATGAATAAGCAAAAAAAAATACTGAACTTCTGCATCGATCAGTCAAAAGAACAATGATGGGTAACACATTTGATTTTTTTTTTTATGGTAAAAGTGTTTTTTTTTTGTGTTTTTGTTTGTTTTGTCTACTCATCCGCACACATGGGCTCTTTTGTTGGTCTTTGCATATGAATGCACTGTTTTCAGCATTTGGGTCGCACAGCTACAAAAAACAATTTCTTTGTCTGTTCTTTTCTTTGCGGTCTTCAGCGCCCAAAGGTTTAATTCGTAATGTCAGGATATGCCACCAACTGTTATTGGTATGGTACTTCATAGCACAGTGACAGAAATATTCAAATTCATTTAAGATGTTTAAAACATGTGCATTTTATTTCCATCTGCTTTGTCTTTTTGCAGTCTTTGGCATCTTGTAATCAAACTGTGATACTGTTCAAAAAAGAAAAAAATCAGTAGCTCTCAGCCTCTTTAATTTTGCCTCTGCTTCACTGCCACGTTTGACACGAGGATTTATGCTTTTGTCGTCTCATCTAACGTTGTATTCCCATAGCCTTTTCAAATCAACAAATACTTGTGATTATGAGTGATGCCACTGAAAAGCACTAGTGACTTATTTATTATTTCGGGCGAGCCGAGACGTTTCTTTTTTCGGTGTTGGAAAATGTTTTCCTTGTGTTGTGGCGAGCCTGACGTTTGAAAGGCGATTTTGCTCAGGAGGTCTGTGTTTTCTCACCAGTGGTAGTGGTATATTTAGATGTTGATTATGGATAATCAGCTGTAATGACGGAAGTGCATGGCATGTGTGTTTAGACTCAATGCCATCATCATGGAACACAGACCAAACAGAGCTGTCTTATTGACTTCAGATTGAGACAGGCATTTCCTTGAATAGATTCAGACTTTCATTCATACACGCAAAAAAAGAGGAACCAAACGTAGCCCCTGCTAGCTTGAACATTGGCAAAAATTTCCGATCAGGATCAAGGGGCAGCCCTCTCTCACCCTACTATCATCTGTTAAGAGGTCAGGTTAAAGGTGAGGGGTCACAAATGGCCTCTTGTATCTACTCATCAGGAGTGCTGTGGTCATGGCCCCTATTGCGGTCATAAAAGCTGTGACACCGCTGACCAGGGCCGCCAAAATCCAATATTCTATCACTGACCTGTCCCTGTTTCCTTTTTGTCGCTGGGAGATGTCCCTCAGATCAGGGTCATTGCTTTTTTAATTCAACTAGAAGAGCCATTTCTTAGCCCATAATGACACCATTAGTCTTGCTATCACCTTTGTCTGCGTCCACCAAAACGCCAATGGCCTCCAGGCCGTTCATCAAACCTAATTTAGAGCCGAAGCCTCTCCGTGCTGCAGTTTCGCGATAATCCTTTTATTTCTGCTGAAGAAGCTTTTAGTTTTAAATCCTAACACTCCCACAGCAAATTCCCAAGAATTTTTAAAGAAATCGCATGGAGGAAATTTAATGACACTGGTTTCCTGGTTCTCCAGAGAGTACGACTCTATTTACGGCCTCACTTCCTGTGGTGTTTATTTGAAATCCAGCTCGCACAGTCTGGCCCACTCTGGAATATCCCCACAGCCACAGGCTAACACTCATGTTTAATGTCCTTCAACTACAGTCTATGCTTAAACTAGAGGGCCCCAAGGCTACTCTCACACATTTCCTCTAGAGCGAGCCTCAGCCGCAAAACCCTCTGCCAGTACTCAACTCCAAAACGCTGTTTCCACTCCCAAGCCCGGACTTTTATTCCCTCTGTGCCCTCTTTATTTGGAATGTATTGTAAACACGGTCAATGCCAATATGGTCCTTCAGGACAAAAAGCAGCTATGAATCGAGGTTAAGTGTTAGGTTGTTGTCTGTATGACGTGAAGTTGGTTACAGAGTGATGGTGCGCAGGCGTTTCAGAAGAATGGTTTCTCTTGGCTTGGTGCAAGATTGGTTCTGATGGTTGTACATTTGTCGCGCTGAAAGGTAAAAAACTTCATGGGTTTGAAAGTCATCACGTATGTACAAATATGTTTGGATGTGTATTAGAAGTTCTTGTAAATTGATCTTTTCCTTCCTCATTGTAGCACTGATATCCTCGTCCCTGTGGGCTCTATAGGTTTACTGAGAGGCCAGTCGCTACGTAAACACACACGTTTCCTCTATCAGCTCGAGAGACGTTGACAGCAGGGTTAAAAAGTTTACGCTTGGATACACATGCATGGACACACGATGCATGTCTTTCACTTTGTAGTTGTTTCGCAACTCAGTTAAAACGTTAACTCAATTAAAATCGGTTTGTTAAAGTGAGAATTTCTATAAGCTTGAGTAAAATGTGTATCATGGTTAATATCCTCTCTCCTGAAATAACTATCGCACATTTATCAACAAATGACACATTTTAATAAAAGCTGAATAATGTGGAATGTAATCGTGACTTCAAGCTGTGATTAATGATTTTTTTAAAGAGTAGTTTGGTAGTTTAGGTCTCCAACCTGAGGTTTTTCGCGCATATTTCTCCATCTCCCCTGAGAGGAAGAAGGGGAAAAAGCGCTGTGAGGTTCAGACAGGCCCCATGACCTTGTTGCTTTATTATTCTTTTGACGGTTGTGTTGGAGGTGTTGAAATATTGAACAGAACATGAGAGACGATGACCGCTGAGTTTCCCTTCTCTCGTTGTCCCTTCGAAGTCGAGGATTTAAAGTCACACGCGGCTGCGGCTGGATTGTTTAGACTGACACCTTGAACCATAACGCTAGTCAAAGAGGAGGAAATTTGTGTATTTACTTGTGATAAATGTACTCTCAACACAGCTCTTTCACTCCTCTCCACTGGTTTGCCAGCTGATCATGTAGCTCGTGCTGACCAAAGCAGTCAGTATACCGTTTTATGAGGTTTCATTTCATAGTAGGGTCTTGTAGCCAAAGGAAAGTGTACACAAGAATGGTTTTCTACAGGGTCCATTTATGAATAGTTTAGAATTCATAAAGGATTTCACTGGAGCTGATAAACTGATTATACTTCTAATTTATTCAGAGTGCTTAATTTATCTATAGTATATTTTTTTGATGTCTTTTTATTCGCCTTTTGAATTTGTGAGCCAGATGCAACATGATTTTTTTCTGCTGTGTACCTGTCTGGTGTATAGTCTCAATGACAGTAAAGATGACCCTTGACCCTTGATTAATTGATTGACTGCAAATGAATCTGCAATTATTTTAAACATCATTACTTGAGTAGTTATTCACACAAAAATTGCCATACATTTCCTCAGAATTTCCCGCTTTTCTCTGTTTTATATAATTGTAAACTTGAAGTATTTGTGTTTTTCTTTACGGCTGGTCTGACAAAACAAATGTTAGCCTTATTTCCTAACTTATAACTCTGTGTGATAAGAGAGTGTAAAGTTGTTTCATTACAGTCATGGATATCGTGTGTTTTCACTTGCAGGAATGGCAGAACTCCATCCAGAAGAATGCAGGTCTTGCCTTCATCGAGTTGGTCAACGAAGGCAGGTAGGTAACTCCGACCTGCTAAATGCTGTCCTCTCTCCTTGCAGCAGCACTTCTTCATTATCTTTCTAGCCACTTTCCAATTTCACCATTCCTGGATCACGTCACAGTCCCTCAGGCACAGCCGATCCCCAAGGCCCTTGTGATGGGGTGGCTATTTAAGATTCTGGACAACAATCAATAATCAGGGGGGTTGAAGAGGAGCTTGGGAGAATGAGGATGGAAGATCCTTGAGTTCAAGGCTCCATTCAATACCTGACCATCCCAGAGGGATTTGGGAAAAGGGGAGAGGTTAGGTAGAAGGTGACAGGGCCTGTGATCGCTGGTTCCTCTGTGACACTTGGGAAATCGCTCTTGATTTCCCGCTGTCCCTCTGTCAGTTTATGCCTTTCTGGCTGAGCCTTTATCTGCCTGTAATCATCTCCTCTGTCTCCTGCTGTCTTTTGTTTTTTGTCTGTTTTTCAATTATCCCGACATATGAGCCTCCCCATCTCTTCCTAATAAGACGCTCGCCACATCAGATCCTCTTAGTCCTAGAACTCTCATCAATTTCAGATTTAGAGGGCTACACTTTCCATTATTGATCCTTTTAAAGAATAGGCAAAAGCTAATGAGACTAGCTAGCTAGTCCTTTGAGTTCTTTGGGGATGATATTTGTAATCTACTTTAAAGGGTTTGATCTTACAGAACCATGACTCCAGTCAGGGTCATACATGTGTATGCAAACTCAAGTCTGGTTTGTCTCTTTGTGGGAATCAAACAGTCATTTAAAAATGATTACAACATGATCTGTTGAACGTCAAATTTCTTACCAGTCTAACTAGTGATCGTTTATTTGATTAAATCCAGATTTTATAGTATACACAAGCAGTCTACCATGAATGTGTTTTGTAAACGCCAAGTAATGAGTTCCTCATTAAATAAAGGCGTTTGAAGGTATTAAAAAGTCTTAAATTGTATTAATAATGGTCCAACATATTTTTTTTCTTTGCTTTAGGCAGCAACTGTACTTGGCCTATTATACACATATAAATCACAAGTTGTTCGACAGTGGGTTGTGCATGCAGGAGGCTGCTGCATCTTCTTTTATATGATCTGTCATTAATGTTAGCCACAGTAGCTAGGAAGCTCATCATGTCATGGCCAGCTGAAGTTAGTTAAAGCAACTACTTAAATGAAATAGTATTTTGTCGGTTAATCCATCCATCCATTTTTTTACTGCTTCTTTGGATCCAGGACACATTAATTAAATTGATTAACTCTGGATCCATTCAGAAGTTATGTGCCTTGTTGTAACACAGAGATCACCACCATGGGACCTTATTTAAGAAAAAATAGGTATGGTAGTGAATGGCGAGAGACAAATAATTTTTTAATCCCATTTGAATTGTGCCATGAACTACACATATGTTTGTCAATTTAAAAGATCATTTTTCAACTCAAGGAAGTTGCAGTTTTTCATGAAACTAATGAAATATAAGACTGTGAAAATACGTAACTAGAAAGACTACACAGACCAAAAAGAAAACTCACAAAAACCCATAACTGACACCTTGTAGAGCCGGTCCTGTATATTAACTAGCTCACAGAACCAACTCTCTTTTCACATAACTGTAGCTGTAAATATGGCCAGATTTATTGTGATTTTCTCCCTTTTTAATGCTTTTTCTGTGCCGAGGTGACGGCCACGTTTGTGTTGGTGACATATATTGAGAGAGACGGTGTAGTTCACTGAGCAAAACTAAATGGTATTTTACTGTCTTTACAACAAACTGCGACCTTCTTGCCTTGCAAAATTACCTTTTAAATTGACAAACATCATATGTGATTAATGACGCAACTGGTATTGAAAGACATTCATATAGCCTTAAAAAGTCTTTATAATAGTTTATAGTCTTTATAATATAATATAGTCTATATTTATTTACCTTTTTCCACAGGGTCTTAAGAGAGGATTTGAAAGCATGAAAATGTGCTTTTAAAAATACCACAAGTCTTTTTTGTCCATATGTACCGTCTTAAGCGCAGAGCTCCATAAAGAAGGGCAGTGGCTCGGTTATTGATAGCGGGGCCTCGACAGGGCCATATAGGCTACAGAGGCCCCAGTACCTCCGCTCCCCTGCTGCCCTGTGCTGAAACAGCAGGCTTAGGTTACAGTCATCCCCTGGCCCCTAAACCCCCCACCCCACCCCACAGTCAGTCCCAGTCTGCCCCGTCCCTCCTCTCTGGCCCCTAGTCTGTTATTGTTCCACTTTGCACAGTCCTGACCTTTAGGGCTGTAGAGAGGTTTCTCTGACCTGCACACACACACAGGCACACACATAACATGCATGTTTCATCAACACTGATAAGAAGAAGGAGGTAGACTACATATGTAACAACATGGGCAGAGATCCTCCCTCCTGCCAGATGCATATCATTAACAAATCAATTAGCACCTGCACCCCAGTTAGAGGATCTATCTGGTTCGGTTAGGTTTCCAAATTAGATTTTCTGCTTATTTTGCACGGCTCCTTTTCAGCATTTTATGGATATTACATGGCTGTTCCATCTCCAGGTTACCAGATATCACACTGCTGAACAGATGTTTTAAATACGCTGAAGCTCAAGATTTTATGATATTGCTAAACATCTGTCTGACATTTTCCCCACTATGACTGAAGTAAATTGACATCCACATGCCTTCGTATAAAACGTTTGAATAATGATTGTAAATACATGTATGCAGTTTTCCATTTTTGAGCTGATGTCCATCTGCCCTCTCCTTAGGCTGCTGAGTCACACCATGAAGGACCACCTGGTTCGTGTTGCTAATGAAGCTGAGTTTATCCTGAGCCGACAGAGGGCTGAAGACATCCATAAACATGCAGAGTTTGAGGTAAGATGCGGCACAGTTCTGGCAAGCCACACGCAGACACACAAGCATGAGAACAAAATGACCATTGACATAACTTTAGATGTAAGAAAACATTAAAGTCTATCCAAAATATATAGTGTTATATAAGATTTTTAATGACGCAAACAGAAACAATACCCTGCAAATTAAAGCTGAAATGTGTAAACTTGTGTGACCTGCAGACCTGGTTATGAGATTGCATAAAAAAGGATTTTCAGAAATTAGTAAGTTGGACAGTAATGCTATTGTCAACCTTGTTTGACTCACCGGATATAGACTGTGGATATGAGCTTACCATTTGCCAACTATTCCAGTTGACATACTCCTCCGTTTTTGCTGTCTGCTTTTTAGTGTTTTCAAAATCCCCCTTTCTATGGGAAACAAGAAGAACCTCCGAAGTAGCAACCTATTTGCTGAAAATGGCAAGTGACCCTAAAGGCTCATTGGTGCTCCCTTTACATATGACAATCGATAAGTCATTTTCAAACGATATAACCGTCACCGAACAATCACCTCCCAGCTGTTCTGTAGTCTCTGTGCCCGGAGGGAGTAACACCATTCAGTGGTACTGCTCTGTTGGTCTGTATCTGTTAGCTTTCAGAAAACATGCAGAAATATGGACGAAATGAACGCGGACAAAGCTTTCTGTCTGCACCCGTATGCATGTTTAACATTGAGCATAAATGAGCCTTAACCGTAACCTGGTTGCTAACCATACTTATGTAAACAAGCTAGCAGTTGTTACCCTTACTTTTGGTGGGATTTAGTTATTTTATACCAGGGCTATGCTTCCCAAGTGCAGGTTCTCCTGACACCATTTTGCAGGGGCACCGTCTCTTCATCCTGGGCTTTGCAATGCCCTTGACAATTATGGCTGGTTTGATGAAATACAAATAAGTCAGAGCCTTTTCCCCTATGATGGAATGATAATGGGTGCTGACAATTGTCAGCCTGACAAATCTGATCAGCATTTCCTAATAGAACAGTGTGTCAAACATGTTGTGCAGCGCTGTACTACAGAGTTGAATATAAAGATGCATTGAAATAAAACAAGAAAACTACTTAAATTGTAGCCTCAGAAGAATAAGCGAAGATAATACGATTAGTGAAGTATTCCAGTACAGGCTTTTTGCGGCAAAGAAAATCAAGCATAATCAATCCGTCAAATTTTTCCCCTGTGAGATCCACTGGGAGTCGATGCTTGCTAAGCTTGGACAATTAGGTCCATTTGTAGACTTGGATCCATCGCACCTTTGACTCCTTTGATGGAAATGTTGAATAGTTGATATTCCAGTCAGTACGAGCACAGAGGAGCTGATCCAATGACTACTTTAAACTTGTCCGTCAAGCTTTAAGATCCGTCACAGCAAACCTGGAGGATAAATGTTTACTTTTCAAACATAACCCGTGCTAATCGTGAACACACACACAAAAAACACACAGACTCACTGAAGTAGTTTGAGGCTGGAGATCACGCTTGGCACATATCACTAACCAAACATTGTGTAGTGTTAATTTATCCCCGTGCCTCTCCGTCTAACTGCTGCCTTGCCCCTGAAACATAACTTCTCCCCCTCCTCTTCCTACCAGTTCTCAGCACAAATGTTGCCTTTCACGTATAGCTGCCGGGCCAACTCTATCCTGACCCATGGGCACCCTTCGTTGCCCCTTTCCCAGTCCAACTCTGCTGAACTCCCCCCTCTCTGCTTTCTAGATCTCACCAAAATCATTTCCTGTCCTGCTGAGATCCTGTCCATTATACTCCCGCTGGGGGTGTATTTTGCCAGTGACAGGGATATGGCATTCTCCCCTCTCTTCCATCCCTCCCTCCTTCTCTCCCTCATTTCTCAGGAACCTGCCAGCACTAAAAGCTGCAGACAGACCTGAGAGGTGCTGGCCTGAAGGGCTGACTGTGTGTAAACCCACCACCTCCACCCCCAAGCCTCGGCCCCCACTTTGCAGTAAAAATGTGATGCTTTTTTTAAGGTTCAAGGAAGGGTCTCTGTTACATTCGGGTAAAGTGAAATCCCTGAAGAGTGCTGAAAGTCAATCAGAGGGGCGGAGGCACAACTCTTGCACATCAAAGTTTTGTCAGTGATTGCTATGTTTTGCTTTCTGTCTTGGATGGGCTGCTTTTCTGCATAATTGTCATCTTGTTCTTGTGAAGCCAGTGTCAGTCATCTGCACAGTATTATCTGACATGATCTGACCTTATCATTATCAACACAGACTGTTGGAGTACAGTAAGAAAAGGAGTACAGTATTTGTGCTCTTGCAGAAGTTAACAGTATGTCGGGGTTAGACAGCTGTCTTCATCTGACACAAGTAAAAATGGCTCAGTATGTTGCCTGACTGGCAGACGGACAGACTTGGCAGCCAGTCCGCACACAACAGCCTCGAATGATCCTGCTCTGCTGCGGCCTCTTGCCGTGGCTGCAGGCCAGACACTCTCCGAGAAATGGAGAAGGGGTTGGGACATGGTTACACAAAATCCCAGGTACGAGTCCCTGATTCCACTCTTAGCATTCAGCAATTTGGCACTGCAGGTAACAGAGTGATTGTCCCAAGCTCTCCAAATCGTATTGATTGTTTAGATTTTTTTTTTTTTTTTTTTAAATCCTGTTTGTCTATTCTCTTTCTGTACTGTTATATTTGTTCTAGCTGAATCTTCGGTACAAAGGTTACTATTTATGCCTCTATTCCTTTATACTCTTATGGTAAATGTAAATTAACTGTATTTATTTAGCATATTACCACTCAGATGAGAGATAACCTTTCATACAACTCAAACACCGATGGAAGAGCCACTGGGAAGCAAATTGGGTTTTAGTATCTTGCCCAAGGACACTTTGACATGTAGACTGCAGGGGCCAGGAGACAAACCTCTGCCTCTCCGATTGGTGGATGACCACTCCACCCACCCCTCTTCGTACATGTACTGTATGTCTAGATATCAAGAATTGTACGTAAGCTATTTAACTGAAAGAATTCAAGTCCTGTTTTCACCTTCTGCTAAGGAGATTATGTTTTTTTCTGTACGTTTGTTGGTTGGTTGGTTTGTCAGCAGGATTACACAAAAAACTACTGATGCAGAAATTCTTTCTCACTTTTTTTTAACATTGCAAGATGAGGCATTTGCAACATTTTTGTTAATTTCTCAGGGAATGATGCATGGATCTTGATGGAAAAAAAAAACAAATTTGACTTTTGCAACAGCAAATCTGGCATATTTATATATAAATTATATATATTTGTCTCGTATCTATGAGTGAGTACAATTTGATCCAAATAAAAAAATAAAATGGATAAAGTGGATTTAAATATGTTTTGATATTGGATTAAAGGGGACTATTGGGCCTTGGCGAAGGTATGCGCTCTACCAATGCCGCTCTGCTTACATTAACCTTTAGCAGTACACTGATTTGTCTAAAACATTACACGAATAGTCTTTGATACTTGTTTGGTAAAAGAGTGCAAATGACAGCCGAGGAGGAGACATCATCTGTTTTCTTAGCTCTTCTTATCCACCCTGCTTTCTATAGTCATTTTTGTTATATACATCATTGTTGGCCTATATTAGTACAATACTGTATGCAGTGAAATATGTTCAGTTTGTTACATTTCCAAATGAAGCAGCACTATTAGATACATGGACTGTCACTCAATTGACTGCAAAAATACAACTAATGGAAAGTTATAGCTTACCATTTGAAACTTGCTCTGCCTTTGCAATCTCCCCTAATCAGATACCCACCACAGCTCGTCCCAAACTATGTTTCACAATTGAATTCCCCACTTAAATGCAGTTGCTCCTCAGTGACCTCTGAGAAGGAGTGAACCCCTGATAAGTCTTGCTCTGATATTGCTGTATTGATTTTTGCCTCCATACAAGCTCTGCTTGAGCCTGCTGGAGCCAACGGTTTCATTTTGCACTGCCACAATAAAAATAACAGGCCAATGAAACATCCCCCCTGAGGGCGGGGGTGCAGGGTTTTGAAATAATTTTCAGCTATGTCCTAGTTTTTTTTTTAAAGTGTTGTTCCTCTGTATTGTGTTGTGGGGACGGTCTGGGTTGGGTTATTGTTTTGTGAGAAATAAAGCTGAAAATAGGCGTCTAAAATGACTCATTTAGGGTGTCATTGTGTTCGACTGGAAGAGTGGAGGTTTGCTAAATCATGCGGCGTCAACTGCATCCTCCTTCACAACACTATTCTGCATTAAATAGCTGCTGTTGTAGTTAATCTACAGCAGCAAATTCCCAGAAAGGGGAATAATTCAATACATAAAAGCAAATTTATGTTTGCACCTTGTCAGACTTCATATCCTTGTGAAGGCAGTGATAGAGAATTTAGATACCCCTTTGCCTCAGAGACATAACATATGCTTTCTCTGTCTCACTGTCTCTCTCTCCTTCTCCCTCACACTCTCACTAGCTCTCTGTGGGACAGAATTGAGTTATCTTTGGCCCTGAGAGTAAGTTATTACAGTGGGCTTAGGGTGAAACAGATGAAGATAACTAGGGAGAAATCCAATTACCTTTTAGGGTTCTCTATCTAAGAGGATCCTTAATGTGAAGGAGATCTGCAGATCGGATGCTGCTGCCCAGCACAGCAAGTGATAGACTCTGATATCTTCTAGAGGAGACGGAAGGAGATGGAGCCCGAGAGATAGAAAGGAGGAGAGAGAAATCGAACTCCCTCTTTTTATGGGGTTGTTCATTAGGGATGAAATGTGGTGGGCTCAGGGGCACAAGGGCAGATAAGAAGGTCCAGATAGGGAAGAGTGAGCAAGACCCAAGTCATTCCTATTCTTTCTTACTCATTCCTTCTGCTCAATCTTTTTTTTTTATATACCCCCTTGATTCATCCCCTCCTGTTATATGGAGTAATTGAATTGACTGTCTGAGAGATCCCGTGAAAGCCAGACGATAGCAGCTAATTAGCGCTTGGCGTCATTGTCTCCCCTCTGCTGAGCTTGTAAAACGATCCGGTCCTTCTCCTCACGTTAATGACATTAACATTGAGCTGATGCTCATTATGTTCTATTATCATAGCACCAGTCTCTGGAAACTTGTGCATCACAGAGCTCAGTATCACAGAGAGAGCTTTGGCACGAATGTACTGTAATAGCTTAAGTTATGTCCAGAGATTACCTAACTTAAGCTATTATAAAACATCCCGATTGAAATATAAACAGAAGGCAAATCAGTTCAATTACTCCACAAAAATCTCTTCAAGAGAATGACTTTTATTGTGAAAACAGAAGCAATATGCTGCATAAAGGTTACACACACAGGAAGAGCCAGAGAACCACAACTCCCAAAGGCTATTTACACCACATCATTCGCAGCACTCAGAGTGATAGCTGCCACCAACTGTAGCTTGCTGTCATGTAGTTGTCGCAACTGTAATGTAGTATGTCAGCAGGGCTGGATGCCCGGACACCTCATTATGTGTAAAACTGCTGTCAAAAGAATGAGAGAGCGAAAAAAAAAAAGGAACATGTCTATATTTGTTATAGCATTGTTGCACAAACCACCAAGATGTCAGTCCTTTTTTAAAATGGCAAACTTGAGCAACTTGAGAAATTTCTTCTAGTGGTAGGAAAAAACTCTTCAAGACTGAATCAGAATCACGTTTATTGCCAAGTAGGTTTTCACATGCAAGGAATTTGCCTTGGTCTTTTGATGCATAACAATAAACATAGTATGAAAAAATATAAATCAAGATGAAAGCAAGCGGTGCAAGTCGAGAAGCATAAATGGATAAAATAAAATTAACAATAACATGAAACTAGAATGGCACTCAGTAGAGAGCATAGAGGGCCAAACAGTTCCCTTTAATTCAATCAAGCCTAATCCAATATCAAAAACATATAATCCGCTAGACCTGGATGTTTATTTTGATCTGCATCAAATTGTACTCACTCATAGATACCAGCCCCCCAATTATGCTAGATTTTTTTTCATCAAGATCCATGCATTATTCCCAGACAGATTAATGGACATGTCAAACACGCCTTATCTCGCAGTGTAAATGAAAGCGAGAAAAAAATTCTTGGGTCTGTCCTTTTATCAGAATCCGCACCCAAAGTTAATGGGGTCTTTGGACCTATCCTCCATCCAACTTTCGTTTATATCCTGTTTGGAGTTTTTGTTTAATACTGCTGACAAACTGAGCAACCAACAAATGGACACTGGCGAAAACATAACTTTGGCCGAGGAAAATGTATAAAAACAATATATATAATATGACCACTATTTAAATGAAAGAGCTCCACAGTTTTGTGCAGGAATATGTAAAATGTTGACCAGGGCATGTGCAAGAGTTCACTGTATTAATTGAATATTGATATTTGCTATGAGCATGATAGAGTCCTAGAGATGTCAGTGTGGGTCCCTGGCCTGATTGAATATGTCAGCTGCAGATGGGAAGAATCCGTTCTTATGGCGCTAGATTTTGGTCTTGATGGACTGGAGCCTCCTACCGGACGGAAATGCCTCAAAAAGTTTGTGCTTGGGGTGGGAGGGGTCAGCCACAATCTTACCTGCTTGCCTTCAGGTCCTGGAGAAGTACAGGTCCTGGAGGGATGGCAGATTGCAGCTGATCCCTTGTCCTTGGCAGTGGCAGCAGTGTGCCAGATGGTGAATAGAGGAGGTGAGGTTGGACTGAATGATGGCAGTGAAGAAGTGCACCATCACAGTCTTTGGCAGGTTGAAGTAAGGGAGCTGATGTTCCTGTGTCACCTGAGGTCCTTGGTGATGACGGTGCCCATTAGTGCAAGGACTGGGGATGGCGATTGGGGTGGTTTGGTTCTTTCTGTCGTCCACAGCCATCTCCACTGTCTTTAGAGCGTTGAGCTTCAAGTTGTTCTGACTGCACTGAATGACAGAACAGTAGAAATGTATAGCAAGTTGGTATCGTTTGGCGATGCTTCCGATACCTTTTTGGTAGATGCTTATTAGTTTATTTTTTGACTGTCAGGAGGAAGAACTGGAGAAGTGGTGCAGAAGATGGTTGGAACAGTAGTCTCAGTCCCACTCCCTTCTCTGTGTAATGAAGTCCCTAGGCACCTCCTCTGCAGCTGCCATCATTATGTGTGACCAGCTAACCTCGAAAAATGACTTTACTCCACAGTTTCCTTTGATACAGTCTCTTTATAGAGCAGGATAATATTCTTTTTGTTATTTTTTTTCTTTTTTTCCCATGAGCAGCTGAAGTTAAGCCCATAATTCAGAATAAAAACAATTTTTAGCACATGCTGAACAGACTTCAGTGTGTTGTGTTTTGTGGCTTTTCCCACAACCTGAACATAGTGTCACTACCCTGTATTCATGATCTCAGGCAACGGTCAATCCAGGGGACATGTATTTTTCATCTGGTCGCGTCCTTCCTTCATTTGACTATTTTTCACCTCCAGACGACAGTTTAACACGTATGATTTTTCTTGTGGCATGACCTTGAAGCTGAGCTGGAGTGTGATGTGGCGAGAGGAGGATGCGGTTTTGCAGAGAAAAGAGGTTTCTGGGTAGGAGAGATGAAGAGGCTGCCAGCTGAGCAGGGTGACCAGTCCATTAAAGATCAGCCACAGACAGTGTGAGGGGAGGAGCAGGAGGGGGGAGGAGGAGGAGGAGGAGGAGGAGAAGGAGGAGGAGGAGGAGGAGGAGAGAGATACTTTGATAAGTGTTGCGCCTGCGTTAACCTTGATGGCCGCTAGCAATGGGCCGGTGCCAGCAGGGATCAGTTTCAACTGGATTAGATTATTTTTTTTCCGTCTGTGCTCCAAGAGAGGAGGGGAAAAAAAATCAATACTTGGGAGCACGGCATGACAGGGGCATCATTTCAGAATTGAAGTGGCTGTCAGGCATTGTCATTTGGTGACTTTTGTTCGCCATTGTACTTTTAAGCCCTCATTTTTCTCCCCCTCCTCTTCCCTTCACTCGTTTCTTCCCTAGCCCATTGTCTGAATTCCCCCGGTGACATTTTATGTTGCAATTTGAAAACTCGAGGGCAAGAGATCAAGTGCAAGAGAATCTCTTTGAAACCAATTGGTGGACTGGTTCAGCATCTACTTTTGTTTAGCGACCCCCATCCTCCTTTTTCTCATTTCATCCTCTTGTCTCCCTAGACCTCCATTGTGTTCCAGGAGGAATTTATTTGTAGTGTATTTGCATTCTTTGATACCAGACAAGGACAAGCCTGATGTCTCGCCTTCCTCTGGACAGTTTCTCTACCCGTTTGTAAATGAAACCCTCTGGGAGCGCTTGTCGACGGATGTGAGAAATTGGAGATTCTTGCAGAGCGATAGCCCAGCCTTGGAGAGTGTGCAGCCCTGATGTGCCACCAGTGTCAAGACATTGCAAATCAAACACTTTAATAACATCTCTGCTGGTTTTGTTTCTTCCCCCTGTTCTCCGACAGAACCTCGAGACCCTGGTTTTGTCAGTTGGCTTGTTGAAGGCTCGCTGTGGCACGGCACAACCGCTAGACCTCTCTCTGTCACTCTAATTGATAAACATAGGGCTGATATCTTGTAATGAGCCTCCATTCTCCAGCCTATTACACTGGTTAACCCTCTCAACCCAGCGAGGGAGAGGAGGAGGGGAGCCGAGGCATCATCTGACAACAACCACAGCATTTAGATAAGGCTGACACTGTTACAACACCGCCAGCATTGTGAAACTCTTCTCCTCGTTTCCCATGCTTATTATTTGTAGAATCAGCACAGCAAAAACATGAGCCAGTGGTGGTGCTAACAAGTTTTAGCAAGAGATAGCTCATTTGTGTGTTATGCTCTTGTCTGAAAGAGACAAGATAATGTTATTAAAATGCATGCGTTCCAAAGCTTTGTCTCTGAATGTCTCCATTTTCCTCCATTATGTGATTTTAGAGATGATTATGGTTCTTTCCACTCCCTAGTCATTCCCTTAGCAACCCATTTCCTCCCAAAACTCCAACACACATCCATAGTTATTTATTTGAACTGTTGATGAATTATGGGAGACACGACTCAGTGTAATTGACTCGATTAATGCCAGCCATTATCATTTCGTCTTCACCAAGCTGTCTCCTCCGGCAGAGCAGGCACTCGCGCCGGGCCGACCCTGTCAGCCAGGCCATGTAATGGAAGGTGCTGCCCATGATTACAGTGTCGCAAGTCATAACGGTCTCACTGCCAGCGAGTTGTGCCCTGCTGACTGTCTCGGTAGGAAGCTAACGGAGCATAGTCCCTTCTCTTCAGCTGCCCTCGTTTAACTTTGTGAATGAAAGTGCTTGCATGTCTTTTTATGGTTGTTTTCTTGTCAAAATATGCACACGGACTTCTTCAGTCAGTCCAGAAGAGGCATGTTTCTAATTGCAAATGGGAACAGATACTTTTTAATTTACTTCTTATGTTTCTTCAGAATTCCTTGAAAGGAAAGAAAGAGCCGTTTCTTTGAAAATACTCCAAATGCTCCTATTTAGGTTCTGCCTTTTATCCTGTCTGTTGATGGCAGTGAATACAGGATGATGCCAGCTGGGAGATTTAGTTATTCGCTTTAACCTTCATAACAACATAACATAATAAGTCCTTCATAATAGCCCTGCATATTCTCTGACTTCACATCAACGGAATGACCCCCAGAATTAACAGTGACTTGTCTTTTCCACTTACAAGCAAATCCAGCTTTGGGTTTTAATGGCACTACTTATGTGTTCAGCTTTTTTGGTTGTTGTTTTAGGGGTGAGACTGTGAATTTGGCCTTTTCTCCTGCCGTCGACTTTGGCTTGGGATATGAGGAAAGCCTATTACAGCATGGAGGGTTTGGGTGTTTGGGCAGGCTCAACACACAGGTGATGAAGTGTTTGTTTATGGTTATGAGTTTGAACCCAGCGCTGTTGATTAGTACTGCAGACTTTACGTGTCTCAGACAGGGGCAGATGGAAATGGACTTTTTATAGGCGTGCTACTTACATCTGCTTTAAGGACGGAAATCCACATAAGCAAATGGATCAATTCAACTTTTATTCTACGGATAAAATGTTTTTGTCCCAGACTGGTGTATTGTTAACCTTATAAAATATAACATACAGTGTCTTATGCAATAACATGATGCTGAGGCTAGCTACAATTGTAGCATTTTGAACACCATCCTCTCAGTCCCCTTCCTTTGGTCCAGCTTTTCGCTAGCCTTCAGTGCCACTGATCAAGATTAATGGACATGCAACACACACACACACACTCGCACACACAGCAAAGCGAAGCATTCTCTGGTTGAAAATTTCAAACACTTACTCAGAAATTCCTTCTCCGTACTCCCTTTACTTTGCTCGTTCCCGGGTCATCCTGCTGGAAGGTCAAGGCCCACTTTAATGTCACACAAAGAGACACAGATTGATAATTAAGGCCCGGCAGGCTGCAGAAAAGCCCCTCTAATGTGATTTATACCTATAGATTTTCTGTCAGATATGAAATGTTGTCGTTCAAATTGAAGAGGAGGACCCATTATAAAGCGCTTTACTGGTAACTTTGGAAAAGCAGGTTGCATTTGTTCAGTTGATACTTACTGTATTACTGTTGTACCAATGGGTGAGTTTAAGGTTAATTTGATAAGGAGAGCAATACACATCTGAAGCAGCATTAATAATTGAATGAGCTTTTGTTCTTAATACCGCAGCCATTTGCTTCAGCTACAGAAGGAAATACAAATACACCATTGCAAGCCTGATGATCTGTATGGCTCTCAGTGCTATACATAGCACATGTTTTTCCTCTTCCTCTCCTCCTGCTCACCTTCAATAAGAATATAACTTTGAAACATTTGTTTCAAACTAAGCTGTGAGTTTGCAATTGATATTAAATCTGAAGCAGAGATTAGAAATCAACACACTGTTTCAAATTATCTGTATTATTTTCAGAAGGTGTTTTACTTTTAGCATCGCTGCAGAGTTCAAAGGCCCATTCTGATAACAAATTCTGACAGAGAAAAATGTCCTCCCTGTGCATTGTGGGTATCGTGTGATTTGGTGTGCCGGAGGGCATTAGTAAATACGTGTCCACTGTTATTAATCAACATGACATGAGGACAGAAATGACCCTTTTCATTTGGTTCCACTCAGAGTTTCTATACGTGAAAACACTATTGTGCTCGAGTCTGTATTGTTCCTTCCTGTAGATCAGTTTTTGTACACGTTGGTTTCAAGATGCTAACAGATTTTATGATTTATGTATATACTGTAAAATCCATTCTCTTGAAACATTTGTGCATGTGCTTGCAATGTATACACTTGCAAAATGTGTCATGTGTTCGTTCCTCTTTCCTCTGCAGTCTAACTGCGCTCAGTACGCAGCGGAAAAGCGAGATGAGGAGAAAATGTGTGACCACCTGATCCGAGCTGCCAAGTACCGCGACCATGTGACAGCCACACAGCTCATCCAGAAGATCGTCAACATCCTGACTGACAAACATGGAGCCTGGGGAAGCTCTGCTGCCAGGTAAAACGAAACCAAGAGTAAAACAGAACTTTTTTAACCATGCTAATTCGGGATATTCTTACATTATTGAGTTGTCATTTTACTTTAAGGTAAGATGGTCATTAGGCTATAAGGTTGTCATGATACCAGAATTTTAATATTTGATGCTTTACTAAAAGAAAACAGTCCTAGGCCCACAAAATAGGATTTTTTCTTTTTTTAAATTAATTTAATGTTAATCCCTGTGCAGCCTTGGGCTGAAAATTGTAGAAAAAACACATTTTTTAAATATAACTTTCAATGCCACCGAATTGGAAAAATAATACCATTTGAAGATGTGGTATGAAAAAAGTATTGGTAACACTTTCTATGAATTGTCTATAATGCATTATAACATATTATGAACATACTTACATAATGCATTATAATGTGCCTATAGCGCTGTACTTATAAGGTCAATTATCAGTTATCAATGGTTATTGTTGGAAAGCATAATGAATATTCATAAGTGCTTATAGCTACAACAATAAAGCATTATAGACACATTCCAATGCATTATAAGTATGTTCATAATGTGTCATAATGCATTATAGGCATGGGCTTTATAGAAATTGTTACCAAAGTATCAACGGTGACAACATTATCAGACTTTACCACAAAAAATGAATTTGTCGTAATGTGGGGAAAAATCCTGTCTTGAGGATGTGTCTGCTCAGCCACATGGCTTCACACGTATACACATAATGCATTTCACATTATGCCCATGTTTAATCCATCCTTCCTACATCGCAGTTTTTTTTGTAAATTGTTTTGTAAAAAATCTCTGACTCTGAATTCTGACAGTTGTGTTTTGTTCTCCACACACCAGGATATTTTAGACAGTAAGTGAAGCATTGTATAGAAAAGCCTTTAATCACGAGGATGCACCTGTTTTTTTTTCTTTTTATGAACCGTGTTCATCGCATGTAATTTTCTCCGCCTGAAATTATTCAAACCACTGTAATCGTTTTAATCTCATCATAATCTTTTCTCATCCCCCAATACTCATGACTTTGATTAAATTAGATTTGCAAAGGTGAAAATGTCAGCTGTGGGTTGAATGATGCATTGACTCGGGAGAGAGATGAAAGCCATTTAAACAGCTCCGCTCCCATTAAGAACAGAGGGAACCCAATCCTCTGTGTTTGTTTCGCCAAATAGGCAGCAGAATCCCGTGCAGCTATTCCCTAATGATGGCTGTTTGTGCAGGTAGTGTGTAATGGTGAGCTGGAGAGACGGCCGCTGGCTCACGCTTGTTAGGCTGAACCAAGTCTCCAGAGACTCGTCTGGCGAGGGTTAGTTTGCTGTTGGATCAGGAGTCTATCTCTGGCTGCCTTTGTTTTCCTTTTCTCTTATATCAGGATACGGTGTATTATTTGTCATATTTTTCTTCCCTTGATCCCATCTGCCTCCCTTTCTTTTTTTTCTATTAGTCTCCATGTGTACTCACACAAGGCTGTGCTATTTACTATGGAGATTGTGTTCTACGAGCCCTGGCCAGAAAAGTCCCCCATTACCGGCCCTTTATGCCGTCGCGCTATTGATGGTTTTCCTAATGGCTGCCGATGGGCGCAGGGAGCCATTGGCACTGGGCCTTGGAGTGCAGCGCTCTTTTAATAAATCACAATCAGTCCTGTGCCATTACATCAATATTTTTGGTCAATTACTGTGAAGGTCAGGTGGTGCAGCTTCGCACTGGATCCCGTGGTATGCAGGCGTAGGAGAAACATCTGGTGCTGCAAACCCCAGAAAAAGAACAAGTTAAAGGAAAAAATGGTCACAGAAAAAAAAGTCACAAGCGCACCTGAGTACCTGCAGGCGTCCTAATACAAGAGATGTTCTTTTCCTAATTATTTACAGGCAGCCGTGTGCTGCCTGTAAATACAGACGGGAGGGGAAGGACGGATGCACACAATGAAACCGGCAACCTTTCTCCAGCTGTGAAAATGAAATCCAGGAACACAAAGACAATACGCTGCTATGATTACGACCTTTTGTTACTCTGGTGTAAAATCCAAGCCTGCCTGCTCACATGCCATAAAAACGTATTCCCCAAAGTTTCCATTCAATAAAGAGTCTGAAAATGAAAATATTATTTTCTCACAAGCTGATGGGAATTGTTGTTTCCTCACGGCAGGCATCTAATATCTTCTGACATAGTGTGACCCGCCTGAATGCAATTTGTGTCTTAATATCCAGCTTACAGCGGCCCTGGCCTCTGGAGGAAAGAGGTGTTAGGTGATTTTCCCTTTCCCATTCCCCTGCTTCGTCTTTGCTCCGTCTGCGGTTCTCTCTCTCTTCGACGCAACATACAATTTCTTTCCTGGTTTTTTTCTCACTCCTTGTCCTTTTACTCTTTCTTGTTTCACTATCTGCTTCAGTTGTATCACCGAGCGTCCAGAGAGGATTCCCTCCACTAGGCAGAGGCAGCATCTATCGTTTTCGTGCCCTTGTCTGTCATCTAGTGTCAAGACAAAGACAGATTCACAGCCAGACAGATAGGTCGACTACCTGTTCATCCATACGTGTCTGTCCCAGTGTCTTGAGACTCAGGTGTACAACATGCCAGCCTGCTGTCTTTTTAAAGGAGGAAAAAAGTAAATGAACAGCCAGCGAGATGGCCACAAATGAAACAACTGGCAGATGTCATTTTTTTTCTCTCCACATCTTTCCATTTTTTTTATTTCTTTTCTTTGAGCCCGGGTCCACTGAGCATCCAGACCGCCGCAGTGTTTATTTGGGTCAGGAATCATCTTTCATGTATATGACACCTAGACAAAGTCGACGGACAGAGAGGGGAGATGAGGGCAGATGACGGAGAACGCCAGCTCACAGTCTCTGGGGACATGCGCACTACTCTCCTCTTTTTTTTCCCCTTCTCATACCTTCTCTTTATTGCATTCTAATAGGCTGACTAATGTACCATGGAAATTCACTCTGGATGCAGGAAGCGGGGGAAGTAAAAAGGAAGGTGGTGGCAGCTTAGAAAAGGTTGAAGTGTGATGTAGAAGCAGTGTGCACACTTTTTTTTCATCCAGAGTTGTTGTTGACTAGTGGAGTAGCCAGTCTGTTGGAGCCAAATGGAAACATTACTGAAGATGCAGAGGTTTAGGTGTGCTTCCCGAGCATTTGCTGTTCTTCTGCTTTGTCTTTTTCTGTCCTTATTAAAGCTGCATCAGCATGTTTTTTAGTCCTGGTTTATTCCAACAATGCTCACCTACATCTAGTCACCCCCAAAACACACAAAAAACACACACACCTCAAGCACCAGCTCCTCTCCCTCTGCTCCTCCTCCCTCATATAAGCAGCTCATTTTCTGCAGCACCACTGCTCTAATGGACGCCCTTAGGCTAGAGGCTTCCCAGCCAAGGGACATCCATCTTTTGGCATGTCACACTCCCGCCCGGCAAAAAATCTTTGTGATGTGCACTCCAATTTTTCTTCAGTAAATCAAATCATCCTTCCTTCAGAAAGACGAATGCTTTAGGGTTGGAGTGTTATAGAGAAAATCAATGCCGGCAAAATTGAAACAGTATGCCCCCGTATTGATCGGCCTTGTGAGATCGAAAAGGAACAGCTTTGTAACTGTTCTGCTGGACAGTTAGCTGACCTGTAATGGACAAACTATTGATATTAGCATTACTATTTTATCTTGTGCTATGTCATTTCTCCAGTGCACTATTGAGGGAAAGAAGCCGGAGCAGAACATCCTCAGTTAGAAAAGGTTTTACCCTCTTATCCGCTAATGATACAGAAGATGGTGTGAAATGGTGTCTACACAAATACCAAAGGGGGTTTTGTCATACCACTTATCAGTTTTATGGTTGTTTTTTGGGGGTTTTATTCAAGGAAATCTTATTTCCTCTACATGATATCCCCATTAAACATACAGCATTTTATCTGATGCATTAACAAAGTAAGTGCAGAGCAACTACTACTGTGTATACATTTTCCCTTGCTCTTGAGGACTGCAACTAAAAGACTGAAGGTATTTAACAGTGTTAAAAATTGTTATTTAATTTTCTGTTGATCGGTTAATATCTTAATCAACTAGTTATTTCAACTCTACAGCATAGTATGTGATGCATACAAAGAGTAAGCCCAGAGCATGTGTTGTATCTATTCTCCAGTATCTACACTACTCGTTAGGGCGGTAATTAACAGTTGTTTTTATTATCATTTAATCTTTTGAATATTTCATGATTTAGGGTTTATTCTTCAGTCTAAAAAATGTCAAAAAATTGTGAGAAATGCTCATCACACTTTCACAGAGCCCAGCGTAACATCTTTAAGTTACAGCCTCCACAGCATTCAGTTTATATGATACGAGACAGAGAATGGTCGAACCTAAAACAGTTGGATGTTTGAGGCGATTTTTGCTTGATGAAGACTGAAACAATTAATACCTTGGCTTTATTATATGTCAATCAACTAATCTATTTATCGACTAATTGGTCCAATTCTACAGCGCAGTCTGTGATGCAGTAAAAGGGGACCCAGATCATATAATATATCTATTCTCTGGTACCTGCTCTCCTCTTAATGCACCACCTCTGTGCTTCTCATGAAAGCTCCAACCAACAACTGTTTCTTGATCAGTTGATATTTGCATTATTTGATGATTGATTGATTTATTGTTTAATCTGAAATGTCAGCATGCGTTTAGTCATGCAAAATGTCCTTTCACATTTTCTACAGCTCAACTGAACATCTTCAAGTTTAAAATTCAAAACCCTAGATAATCAGCTTATTTTAAATGTATTGATATGGTTTGATCATATTTTATTGAAAGGAGAAATCAACATAAACAACCTCTCAACTGTAATCATAATGAGATATTCCTAAATTCTGATCGGTGTCCTGACACGTGACATCTTCTTATTCCAACTTAGTTTCACAAACTATGAACGACTGAGAATACCGCCAACAAAAACACAAATACAGGATTCTGGCAATTGACAAAACTAAAACTGTGGCAATTTCTTTTTGTCAATTGCTCATATTATGAAATTGTTTGAGTAAACTGGTTTTCAAAGCCTTTAATTTTCAATTAATCAACCATATGATTACAGCTCTACTGCTCATTGTTGGCTACCTTGTTAGTTTTGTCCCACTCATTGAGCCCACTCCTCTGGATTGCAACTGGATCACCCTCCCAAGTAATCAATTAATTTTGCTCTGAACATACCGTGTGGTTGTACTCACTACAGAGACGACATCCGTGTTCACATAGCACTTTTTTAAATAAATGGCTGCGTGAGAAGCAGCCGCAGCCAGATTAATCTCTACTTGTATGCTTTCTTTCCAGACTTAAATCACAATTATGATACATAATACTGAATGTAATGCATGTGTTAAAGCCGAGGCCTGCACAGTGTCTGCGCTGCCTTGCGTGCATGTTTTATGGACACGCCGTACATTACGGCTGCGCTGGTACTGTGCACGCAGAGCTGAAAAAGGAAATGGGACTCCGGCACGTCAGTGGATATTATAACCATAGGAAACAAGAACATAACTGTTTAGAGTACACTGACTCTCGGAAATGCAGGACTCGAGAGGGGCAGGAAGACAGAGAGAGAGAGAGGGAGATGGATGGAACAGAGGATGAGAGAGAGATATTTGTTACTGAAGCATCAAAAGTTGAGATGGAGACAAAGACAAGACAGGGACATTTTTTTTCCACATCCTTTCCTCTTGCTGCAGTATATACTAAACCATAGCAATGAGTGATTGCACAAATCTGTATGTAAAAGGTTGAGAGCATGTCTTGTTTGCTGGAAAACTCTGCAGCTGCTGACTTATCTGACCATCAGATAGCCTTTGTTGCAATTGGGAATAGAATAAACACTGTAGCTGGATCCCAAATCTTTCTGATTTGTACACCAGATTCTACAATTGGATTCATTTCTGCACTCTTATTGATTATTATTTGCTTTCTAGTTGTTGTAGCTAATCCTTGTGTTTCAGAATGTTTGTTAGTGCATCTGCAGTGGGTAATCGCTGACATTAGCTCTTCTTTACATAAAAAAAAAAAAAGTTCATGTACAGTACTTAACTGGTCATTTTTAACTGATAATGGCTTTTGGTTTGCTTATAAATTCTTGCCGTCTAAACACAAACATGACCCGATGTACCGTGCAGTGGCAGCTGGAGCAGTCCGCAGCTCCCGTCTCATCCAAGGCGGAGACAGTTGTTTCCTTTAGTCCAGATTCCCGACTACTTCAAAACCAATTAGCTGGGGCTCGAGTTGTAGTCATCTATCTGCCTTGATACAGTCATAAACATATAGCATAAACATACTGCACGAAGCAATGCGAGCCTGCCTTCGCTTATGTTCATCTCTGTAAACGAGACTCTTTGTATCTCCCATGCCAAAGTCCTTAAACGGGTTTAAAGTGAAACCCTCCACGTCATTAATCATGCACAGTGACATGTGTCTGGGACAGAGAAGTTGCGACGGGGACAAAAAGGATGTTCCTTAAATCTCTTGGGGTGACTGTTAAAGTCTGACAGACTCGCGTTCCATCAGTTACATAAAATAACGTGCCACGAAGGCCCTACCGTGCAGTCTGGCTCATGGATATGAATTAGAATATGGCCTTAATGATAACATTTACCTCGACTGTATATACAGTACAGTGGCTGGGGCTGTAAGGAATAGTAACAAAGTGTCATGGCGGAACATATTAACAGCTGATGATGTCCATATGTTAGCACGCTTAAGTGTTGCAGTGTAGTCCGAGACTCAAAAGATTATACTCAGAGGAGCGTTTAAGATGACAAGGAAAAGACACGTGGTTAACTTAAAACTGGTACTTTTAATCATTATTGTGGAAATGGTTTATAACTTACAGATTTAGTTTTAATGCCAACTGTCATGTTGCAAATATATTCATGTGAACTGATTTAAAGTGGATGGTAGTCATTACAATTCATTATTTAAAAAGCCCAGTGTGCAGGATTTAGGGCGAGGAATGAAATATAATATTCAGAATTATGTTTTCATTAGTGGATAATCACCTGAAACTAAGAATAGTTCTGTTTTTGTTACCTTAGAATGAGCTTTTTATGTCTACAGACGGAGTGGGTCGTCAAGACGGCAAGTCCACCATGTTGTACTGCCATGTTTTGTCAGTAGCCAAGAACAGACTAACGAGGGGTATTCAGTTAGTTGCAATCTCCAACCTAACCACTAGACGCCACTAAATCCTACTCAATGCACCTTTAATAGTGGATCTTGTTACGATACAAAGCAATTATCCTGAAGTTGTTGTTTTCAATGGTTGGCCTACTTTTTAGCAAAGTTTATTTCTGAATTTTGTTTATAAAACTTTGATAATTAAGTGTATAGACACATGTGGACTGATGGATATCCCACTAACCCTTCTTTAACCTTACCAAATAGTTTCTGTGCCTAACCTAACTAAACCACAACATTTTTGCAATGTTAATAATAGTCTTAATTTGTCATAATATGTGAACTGTTTGTCTGCAAGTTTTATCTTGAAAGTCTAAACTGGTGTTGCATAAAACATATCATTGCTAAGTTGACCGTAAAACCCTTCACATGCAAAACAGAAACTATTTGGGTAGATATGTGTTATAGTTTAAAGTTTAACGCCACCGACCAATCTGTTTTTGACCATAAATGTACTAAAGATCAGCCTCACACCAATTTGTGATGTAATTTGTGGACATTTCTTTAAACCAGATGATTATTATTTCTTCAAATCACTTGAGCTGCTTTTAAAACCTTCCACGTAATCACAGCAGCTGCAGAAGCACCCTCTGGAGTGGCAGTATTATTCACAATGATAGGTTTCTATAATGTGTCACCCAAACTGAAGGAGAAAATCTACAAGAGCTTTCCAGTTACCAATTTACCATAAGCCATTTACATCCTTGAGATCCTCTTTTGGTTTTTATGCCATCAGTTTTGTCCGTCCTCTTCCCGGCAGCTTGGAAATGTAATGGGATCCTTGTTATGAAGTATGAAAGAAGGCCGCCATCCCAGAAAGACCAATTACACCATCCTACCTCGCTGCCTCGCTGCTCACAGCCCAGTGTGACTCTGTAGCAACTCTCAGATTTATGAGTTTCATATACCCTTAAGAAAGTATATGGCCTTGGTGGAGCAAGGTCATGATAAAAGGGTGCTGATCAATATCTGAATGAAAAACCATTTGGGAAGTTTTTAGGGCTTTTCTTCTCCTCTCTGCCAGGATGCAATATCTGCACAGTATCGATTGTCCGGGGCCAGTAGTTAGTCAAAGGCTATCTCCTTTGACTAACCCCTTTGCAGCATGTCAGCCCCCCCTCTTCCTCGTGATAGATTGGTATGCTTCCAGCCACTGTAATTACACCATGGCACCAGCAGGTCATTTATTTTGCTACTTTCACCATTTGCCAAAAAATCGCCTTTATCTTCAGAAGCCAGCACTTTCTTGTGCAACCAAAGCCGGAAAAAAGCCACATAAAATACCAAGGTCCTCGCTTTAGGGAGCGGAAGACTGAGGATCATCCTTTACTCATAGATCTTCAGCTTGTATTGCTGCTGTAGATTTACTTTACACCCCCATCCCCGAGTTCAAGTTCAGCACCACCCAAAGAGGATAGAGCAGGGGAATTCAATATGTAAGCTTTGTGACAAGAGCTGCAACTAACGATCTTCATTTCCTATTAATCTGCTGATTATTTTCATGATAATCCCATTAATTGTTTATGCTGCAAAAAGCCAAAATATATTGTGACAAATGCTTGTCATAATTTCCCAGAGCCCAAAGGGACGTCCTCACAATGCTTCTTTTGTCCAACCAACAGTTCAAAACCCGAAGACTCTTCATTTACGTTCAGAAATGACAGAGAAAAGCAGCAAATCCTTACATTTAAGAAGCTGGAACCAGCAAGTGTTTGACATTTATCTTCAAAAAATGACACGATTAATTGATTAAAAAAGTAGTTGTTGATTAATTTTCTTTCGATTGACTGATCGACAAGAATGATTTAAAAAATGGGAAACAGAATGAGAAGAACAAAAAACACTTCACAATGCACTATACGACGGCGACTTTTATCGGGGGTAATGCTTTCTGTTTTCCCGAATGAAGAGATAACTACATGGCCATTATAGTTAGTCAGACTTCTGTTTATATGATCGTCTCAATCACCTCGCAGTGGAATTGCTGCACTTGACACACACACACACACACACACACACACACACACACACACACACACACACACACACACACACACACAGAGGCACGTACACTGTGCAGTAAGTGTTGTATAATGGGCACAGCCGTATGATGGAGAGAGGGGAGGAGGTGCTCATGAATTGCAGACAGCCTCGCTAGATGAGATTGCCGAGCCTTGTAGTCCTGCATCAACGCTGAAGCAGGAAACACAACAGACTATTGTACAGAGTTTAAGGGAGAGGGAGACAATGCCGATCTGTTTATTGTGTAGCCTAACAAGCGAGATGAGCTGAATTTTCATCATAAATTATCCTCAAATTTAGGATGTTTTGCTTTTTAAAAAGTTTACAATTGTATGTTTCAAAAGTAGTGTTTCTGTGAGGTTTTATATAAGACCCCTAACTATGTCTCTCACTATAATTACGTTCTTGACTTACCTTACATATCTCTTGATCATTTTTTCTGACCGTTGTGTTTACATAAGAATGTCACCAACATTTCAGCCAACACGATGCCAGCATAAGTTGCAGGGTTTTCCCCGATATTGTAAGACTTGGGCGCGGTGCCTATACATTTTCCCACTTTTTATTTATTGTTTATGTTGTATGGTTTTTATTCATGTTTTATTCATGTATAATTTTCAATGTTTTTTTCCACATTCCAATTCTGACGTCTTAATATTAACAATTAAAAGTTCATAGTATTTTATCAGTGGCATAAAATGACAATATCGCAATTATTTCTGAGACAAAATATCGCCCCAACAAAATAGGTTATTGTGACAAACCTACCCCTTACTGGTTTTGGCGTTTGAGGTGATTAAAAAAAATAAAAAAATCTCCACAGACCTCCAATCTCGGCTGACCTTGAGCCTCTTCTCCACTGTGTTTTTCTTTTGGGGTGTGTTGGAAACGTGGGTATGTGTGCTCAAATTTGTCATACTATTCAAGATCAGCTCTGAAAGCTAGAGGTCAGAAGATTATTACAATGGGCCAGTAATGGCAGAATTATGCAACTCCGGTCCAGTGGATGCCCTCATTACCTCGCAGTAGTGGTGATAAATGGCCTCAAATGCATGTTGTCAAAATCACAGGAAAAATGTGACCCTTCATCAAAAATACAGATGGTACCACTTCAGCGATGTAGCAGGGGAAGTCTGTGTATACTATTTATTATGTAATTGATGCTTAGATAATTTTAATAAACCATGAAGCTATGTTAACATTAAACAATAAAGTCAAGTACAGGCAACATTTTTCATTTGATATATATATATATTTTTTTTTTACAGCTTTCCATTCTTTGGTCAATATTTACTACCTTACTAAACACAAACATTCTTCCTTTTACCTCCCATGAAATCTGATATAATGAGTCTGGCTTTTTTGTTGGTGAATTTACACTGAGTGTAATTGCTGCTAATTGGAGGCTGCACACTAAGCTGGTGGTAATTAGGGCTCGATTTGCATTATTTCATTTGGCTGCACTGCATTGTGGGGAGTCTGAAGCCTTTTGCCTCCCACCCATGGGAGTACTTTCATCCTCACAAGCCGGTGATGTTGTAGAGATGCAATATCACTCCCTCTTTTTTTTGCAGATCTCTTTTTGAAAGCTCTTGGATAAATTGGAGTTAATTGGGAGGAGTGGTAGGTCCTCATATTGTCTTGGTAATGAGAGCGTGTGCACTCTTGTGTGGTAGCAGCAAATTCAGTGAAAAGGGAGTTAAAAGCAAAGCCTGTAAATGTACATGGACTTTATTTCAGTGTAAGTGAATTCATTTTTCCCCCTTTTTTAAAAAATCTCTAAGCAAGTATATGTCCCCTTTCTTGGATATGTTTTTACAAATTCTTCCTCACAGATCAGATGCAGCGTTGGATCCCTTATTGCACGGCATTTAAATTCATATTAAAAATGGACAAATTAAATGACTTGATCCTGTGATTAATAATAAGGATGTGCAAAATTACATATGGACTGTCATTTGAGGGGATAAGATGGAAATGTTGGCGGGTCTGTGACCCTAACATTACCTCTGGTAAATCTTGTAAACAACATTAGCTGAGGTGAATTAACATACACACATGTAGATGGTCTCCTGTGAACCTCATTGGAGTGGCAAGGATAAGCATTAATGCACATGTAGAAAATCACTCCGGCAAGACTTAATCATGCCAAACAATTTCAGTGGGAAGGTATTTGGTCCTGTTTTCATTTTAATTTGAGTCTGGAGATACCGTCGAAGCCATGGCTGCCACCGTTTGACAAAGAGCCAGCGCTCAAGCAACCAGTCCTCAACATGACAAATCCTCAATCTATTCCTGCTCTCCCGTTTCTTCTAAACACATGGTTTATGCAAATCAAAGCAAAATGATCTTGGGGATAGCAGCAATGTTTGAGCAATTTGAGGGCCGCCAATAGGAACTGGCATTAATATAAAATAAGCAAGGAGAGAAATCTCTTCTGCATATGCGGGTCTCATTGACTGTACCCAAATTAATTTAGCAGAAAGGTTATGAATGACTGTTTGTGCCAGAGTGCAGTCGCTTGTAGTGATATATGAAAGCATATTCACTCTGCTTGTCCTGCTTCGTATGATAAAGGTCATGTTATTTACATATTATCAAATGCTTTGGAGAGCACCCCATGCAAAAACAGTAATATTTTCTTTACCTCTCCATCGTCACTCAAGGTACATTCCACCTTTCCCAGCAAGCTGAATTTATTTTAAATAACTATAAATAATAATGAAGAAAACTGGAAGCTTTCCTGTTCTAATAACAGTTTCTAATGTCAGTTTTAAAAACAAAATAACTTTTAAGACTGAAAATGGTGAAAAAAAACTGTGGTGCATCCATCTCTGGATGATCCTGTGTGATTGAGTCCTGATGGATGGCTATCATTTGTCCTTGTCAGCAAATGAACAGTTGTGCCATATAAATAGCAGCGCTATCAAACTTTCAGGACCTGCAGAGAGAATCTATTAACATGTTTAAACCGGCCATTTGATGATGATAAGAAGTGGTGGCCCTCGTACATAACAATGTAGGATCCTACAAATCCAAATATTATATGATGATTAATAGAGGTGGCTTGGAAGTGGAATGGGATTGTTAATTTTTGTTTAATTTTTATTTTTCCTAATGCTAGATTAGTATTATATTTAGTATATGATTAAACCTTAATACCCCCCTAGGGAAATTGGGTTGGTGCGGCAGGAAACTTTAATATTCAATACTGTAAAGGAAAGAAAATAGCATGGAGACTCATGTATAAGATTAACAAGATCAAGAGAAATATTTAAACTTTGCTTTTTTGTTTGTTTTTTGTTGAAATTGTTACCATTTTTTGTCTATATACTTAACATTGACTTAAGCAACCCAACCACCAGAATGAATATTTGCGGCGCAACTCTGCAAACCACAGATATGTTGAAACCTTACGTTTCTTTATGTTGAGAGTTTATGTTTCTTTGGTTTCGGATTTCCAGTTTTATGTTGTGACAGTGCTGTGCTTATGGACCTGTTGGGAAATACCCATTAGAATATGGTTTGGAAAACATCATGTTTTGGCTTTAAATACCAGGTTTTGCCACCACAGACATGCCTGGAGTTGTCTCAACCTCTCGCTAAAAATATTCAGTGGTTTCACGCTTACAAATGTTGAAACGCAGACAGCAGTCTCTGGCTAGCTGTGTTCCTCTCCTCCCGACATGGCAGTCAGCTCATGTACATGTAATGTCAATATGATATGACACATACTGTTAAAATGTCATTATGGTACGTATGACACAAACAAATTTAAACTCTCCTGTGGTTTGCAGGAACGTAAAATGCCAGCATTTCATTCTAGAGACTGCGTCGGACTTGTGCTTAAAAAAGATTCATCACATTCAAATAATGGGATTACAGTTGTCAGCGGTCATTTTACACTGGCATTCACACTCTGTTGTAAATAAAGGTGCTTCTCGCTTGTTATTTGGTCATAATGTGTCGGGGAATAGTTTATTGTAGAGGACATAGTTGATGTTGTTCACTCGGCCCTCCATTTTTCTAAACGCTGTTCTTTCTGAATAAGCATTTCATTAATCCTGAACCAGCGCTCACACCGAACACTCCTCACAATTAAACCATTTATTTTGTATGTCACCTAACCATGCCAGATCTACTTGGACGCCTGCTCTGTTTTGATGTAAATGGACAATTTAGTAGCACAATTGAAATCTTTAAGGAGCCCACCAGTAAAATATCTCCTTTCAGTGTGCTGGTGGTTTGTGTTGAGTTTATAAAGTTGAAGGCATGACTGTTTTGTTAACTGATTAGGGAGAAAGAGCATCAGGGCCACATAAAAAGGAGAAACTTGAGCTCCTCCATTCGTCCTCTGTGTTGGTAAACTTCCTTAAATTTACAACTCCAGAGTCCTGAGGAGAATCCAAAAGATGTTTAAAAAAGGACAGAGAAAAAGGTAATTACTATTTACTACCTCACATAAAACTCTTCCGGACTGTGTTTCATCAGTAGCCAATGTGGTCTACATTAGACAAATTCTCCTTCACGCACACAAACTCAGAGTGAGGCTAGCAGTGATATATATTCAAGTTTTGCTCGGATTTAAAAGAGCACATGCTCCCTCTGTCAGATTATCTCTCCCCCACTTTCATCATCAGACAACAGTCACTTCAGGCTTAACGAGCGGGCCTTCCAGACACCTTTTATGACCGAACTAATTACTAATTACACAAGTGGTTGGCGTGAGCCACAGCACAACGCTGGCCCTTTTGTTATTTTAATTGTTGTTATTTTGAAGAATGGTGCTTCAGTAAATTCTGCCAAGGATGCCCTAGGAGGATGGATGAGCTCTGAATAATTTATCATCTTTGTGGAAACACACTCGGTGTGTGGTATGGGGGGTTGCATAGCGCCGTACATCTCCATTCTTGTTACGGCGGCCCTCTCATTGGGGATTGATGACGAGGTATCTTTCATCGTGCGTCCACCTCTTCTAGCCCCCCATCATTAGGACTTCCATTGTCGCCTGTTCATGGCGCACTGGATGAATATGACTGGCAGAGGTGGTCCCCCCATGCCGTGACTAATTACTCCAGCCAATGGCTCCCCTCCTGATGGATTAATGTGTATTGTGTGAATCGGACAGACCCCCCTCCGCCATGAGATGAGAGACGAGTGCGTCCTGATTTGGAGCGGTGCGCCATGCACAACCTTGATAATTATTTTCATAGATGAATACCATTGCAGGCAGGATGATGAAGTGGCCATTTGCGTTCAGAGACTATCACAGGCAAACACGGAGCAGGGTCTTTGTCACCAGTGAGAAATCTGGTCCTGCACAGACCTGCGTCCCATGTGTCTTTCCAAGTTGCATTCTGAGCGCATGCACACAATCTCTCTCCTGATTCACTGCTCTGAATATACAAAATCTACATTCCCATTTATGCCATATTCCAAATTTCACATCTTCTCATATCGTAGTCGTTCTCTATGGCTGTCTTCTGTGCACTGAATTAATTGCCCTCTGCAGAGTCTTTTACATCCAGACTTAAGATATGAGCCGCAGCCATTCTCAACTCGTCATCCAGCCTTTTGAGACAGATTTTTTTTTTTTTTTTTTGTCCAAATAAATCAAATAATCAATGGTTTTCATTACCCAGGACGTACAGGGTTTTAAAGGACCCGCTTGGAAATTGTATTTATTTTCTTGCGTAAAGCTCCTTTCCCTTTTAGAGGCCCCTGTGTGATCATTGGTGTTGGACTGAAGATTTGTGAGGAGCCCCCGGCCAGAGCAGCATTCAAGAGTAGATCCCATAAAGTATGCTGGGGTTCTCCCGTCATAGCTTATGCCACTGAAACCATAAACTGTGTCTTCCTACACACTCAGAGGATACACTGCAGCCACTTAAGACTAACCTGGTCATGGTTTTGTTTTTATTGTTTTAGAAATATTTTGTATGGTTTTAACCTTGGTATATCTTTTTTGTGATACTTTTTTTAAAACCTATTTTAATAATCCAAAAACTGTGGAATATAAAACCATTGTGCACCCATGTGGTTTTAGGAAGCACATATCTCAATTTGAGTGTTGATCCTTCTGGTCTTATTTTCACTTTTCACACGGCACAGCAGAATTAAAGACATTTACAGTATTTCATGAGCCATGGTAAATTGTTGCAATGGGTTTTAGGATCGTGTAATGGTGAACAAAAACCAACAAAACTAACTCCAGCACAAGCCTTGACTAGGATTTTCTTATTTCCTAAAAGTGTTTTTCTCATGAGAACATCTATTCGACTGGAGTCAGACAGTCAGGATTTAGTCTCACTGAAGACCAAACTGCGTGTTGTTTTTCCCTCCCCACCTGAGTTGTTAATCATTAACACATGAGCTGTTTTTACTTTTAAAAAAGTGGATCTCAGTGCTGCGTAATCAACACACGAACATCTTTGTTGTGTACCTAAAAGTTCTTCAAATGAAAAACTCTTCAAACCGGAAAGGAAAAAAATTGCTTATGGAATGAGAAAAATGATTTTCTTACACTTTGTTGAGCCTTGAAGCTATGGGTAATGAATATTTTAGATTATATTTTAATTAAAATCACTTTCAAAAATAGAAGTGATATTTCATCATAGACAGGTACACTGTGTACATGCACAATGCTATGTGGCAGTGGCTCCTCATTAAAAGTTAACACTTTCTTTTCCTTGAGAGCAAGATGATTTACTGACCGGTTCTGGTAAAGGGAGATGTAAATTGGAAAGAAAAATGGGTGCTGTAGACATTGATTAATATTGGTAATGCTATCCACCCCCTCCTCTGTGTTTGTAATGGCCTTCTCCTTATCCTGCTAGCCATGAGCCCCTGACAAGAGGTATCCTGCTGGGCTTGAAATGAGCCTAGAATGGAAGCACGTGCCACAAAAGTGTGTGGAAAATGATCAAGCTGTCGTTTGCTCATTCCACTGTGATGTACTTAGTGCTGAGTTCACCTTTCAGAGAGAGGGAAGCAGTGAAGAGAAAGTGAAATAAAGCGAATACCTTATCCTCTGAGATGCAGACACTGTCATTGTCAAAGACAGGGATACAATGATTTGGGGTCAAAGCTTGATTTTTAAATTTTTTTTTAAAGAGTGATTCCGAGGGTTAAAAAAAACACCAAACACAATGCTGGCTTTATGCATGCTTGCTCGGACCGAGTGCTAATGCTGGGCTGCTATACCATGCTGGCTGGTAATTGCTAACACATGTGCTACCTCTGTCTCGCTGCAGCCGGCCGAGGGAGTTCTGGCGCCTGGACTACTGGGAGGACGATTTAAGGCGGCGACGTCGCTTCATCAGGAACCCCTCCGGATCCACTCACTCGGAGGCTACGCTCAAAGCGGCGGCCGAACACGGTCAGTCCCATCCTCCAAGTCCCTGCCTGTCATTAGCACCCCCTTTTCTCACTCACTTGGTGGTAGCGCCAGGTACAAGGTAATAAAAATTAGTCTTCCCGTCGCAATAAAAGATTTATTGTACCACAAGACACAGTAAAATAGCACCCTCATTTGAATTTCACAAAGGTAATTTCATACCCTGCCACCCATTATGCAAAGCTGAGCTAATAACCAACCTGAGTGTTAGCATGCTTTCAAAATTCAGTTTTGAGACACTATGAATGAGATGAAATGTGAATTTTTTGTTTTTTTTCCCCTTGCTGCCCAACAGTGGCTGATATCAGTGGTGAGTAACATTTATGCTCCCTCCTTTATTTCTTACCTTATTGAGATTTCTGCTTCTGAACGAGGCGTCATTTATGCCTTTGATGCATTCCTCTGCAGGATAATTAGCAAGATCAGAGGAAAACATAATATAATTCATACCTTTTGTTGTCAAAATTCAATTTAGTTTTAGATGTATAATTAACACGGATAATTTATTGCTTTAATGTCTTATAATGTTAGACAGTAATACGTTTTATTGGTCCCTCAGGTTAAATATTATGCTAGTGAAACACAAATTGAAGTCTACCAAACACTGTCATTGAACAAAGAGTCCACATTGTACTAAAAGTCAGGGATCGTATAATTGGATTTGGAAAAATACTCTATTACTCGAAGTGCAGAGTTGTCATTAAAACTAACAACATTGATTTCTTTTTCTTTTGTATTGGAATAGGTCAGATCAATATCTCATTGTTTTTCTGTGGGCTTCTCTATAAAGACAGGTGCTGATTTTCAATAAACCTCGTCTGAGAGCGACTTAACACTCCCAGCAGTCGCTTATAACCAGAGTATCTAAATGACACATGTCCCCGCATTAAAACCAGGAGTCGCATTTCTCTCCTAGAATTCATGTAATCCCTCATTTCTGCAAAGATCCAGCACACACAAGGGTTTGCAATCATCGTCATGCTGGGCCTACATTTACCCGCTCAATCAATTACTCTCACCAATAAACGGCCAAAGGCGTCCTCAATGTGTCACCTGCAAAAGTCCCCTTAAATGTGACATCATTCCCAAAGACAAATGGCAGGTGTGACAGGAGTCAATACGAATGTGATCTAAAAGCAATAAGTGTTGGGGATCCCAGGATCCTGGGAGACTCCTGGTCTCTAGTAATGGCTGCACTGCGGCGGCAGCTGGAGGACGAGGCCGAAGCCAGCTGGTCGCTGTTCTTCTACAGCAAGCAACTGAATTTTACTTTGGTTCCATCTTAATTCCTCCTCGTTTTCCCTTCAGCTAGTTCATGACACAAAACAGACACATCACTTATGTTCTGTCATGACTTCTTTAAGCTAATGAAAATTTGTTGAAGCTCTTCAGGCATTTTTGTCTAGTTTTCATTTTTATTCAAAACCATTTCAGCTGCATATATTCATCACTTTGGGGGAGAAAAGACAAATTCCTGCAAACAACATTTGGTTTCAAAGTCGAGTCTGTGTAAAAATAGCCAGCAGCCAGTTGTGGCAAGGGTATGCTACCTCAAGAGAGTATACTGCCTGGCTGAAGTATGGGAATATATCATTAAAATAACTCTTTGACATTGAAGCCTGACGGCATCCATTTTCTGATGTAACCTTTCGTCTTGTTTTAGTCGACCCGACATTTGTTACGGAAGTGCAGCTCAAGACGAGAAAGCAGGGCTGAGTTTTCAAACGGGGCACAAAGGTCATATCTGGCTGTAATTATATTCATCAGATGCAGAGGAGAAAATGCAGCCTCACTCCTTAAGAAAATATTTAGTATGAGATCAAGTCTGAATTTACCCTAATTTTCTAGCTACTTGTGGCTGCACTTTTCACATCTCACGCATGATCATAAAATTAAAGGCAGTAGAAAATATTTAGCATTTTTTACTGAGTGATCTATAGCAACATTTCTTCTTTGATTCCTCTTTAAGAAGAAGAAAATGTATGCCTTTACTTTTTTAAACATGGAGAAAAATGTGCATTTCTGTGTTAAGGATAACTGTTATCATTCATACTGCGCCAAGATGATTTCCACAGGAGAGTTTGTGGCTGCCAGTAGCCTTCAGTAGGCTGTTATGTATTTATGGCTGGAAAGAACCATCTTTTCTGGGGATTGATTTGGTCTGGTCCAAGGCCCGTGTAGCAGAGGTGGCAGAGTAAATACCTGAAGACTAATGTCTCTGTTCTGGTAATCAATACTCGCCTCATGACCACACTCCTGGCTACGTTCCCGTTAAAAACAAATTTGTTAATTTTGACAATTTAATTGCTGTGACCATGCATGCCTTGAGTTGTATAAGCAGGTAGTTGAACCTCTCGGCTGGGGAAATGGGGGACTCGGAAAAAGTATAACCTGTCGGGATTTACGCCATTTCTGCTCCCTGCGTGATGAGTGATGAGGTTGAAGTGTGGATTTCTTTGTTTATGTGGCACCACACGCTCTTTGCGTAGATTGTTTATCATCTTTTTGAATTCTGCTTTAATTTTAAATGACACCGTAAAATTGTGAATTAACATCTACATTTTCTACATATATTTTTCATTATCACTGCTATTAGTATTATTCAAACCTCTTTTATTTATAGTTATTTTCATATTCTACACGCGTACACGTGGATATTTTTAGTCTAGCTGATACAAGTTTCTTCTCCAAGGTTGTCCATGTGATTTTCCACAGACACACACACACACACACACACACACACACACACACACACACACACACACACACACCACTGAAACCTCAAAGTTGTAAAAGGAGAAAAAAATAAACAGTCTCTACTTTAGGAAGAGAAAGAGGGAGAAGTTAGCACATCAATTATGTGCACATTTCTTTTATCTACGCCTGCTGATAAGTGATGCAACTCCGGTCAAAATAGCTTTAACTGATGTTCTTATAGAGTATATTATACTGAGGTACTATTAATAACTTGTTTTTTAGGGTAAATGAAAGGAGCATAGTTTAAGGTCAGCCCAGTAGTCACGAGGTTTAGTTGCGTCAGACTGTATTTGTCAGGCTTCATGCTGTATGTTAGCAGTAGTTGTATATCAGGGTGAGAGTCGCCGAGCATGTTTACAGCTGAATGCAACGAGGTTCAAATGCAACTGTTTTTAAAGCTCCTGATCAGCCCTCCTGTCCACTTGCTTTGGTGTGAATACAATGGCATGTGGTACGTATTAGAGGAGCTGGTAGTAATTTCGGTGCTGCTAACTAAAGAATCCTCCTGGGAGGCTTAATTACAGGAAGACCATTCTAAATATCAGTGAGCTGCATATTTTCCATGACAAGAGATTTTTTATCCCAGCTCTCGCAGCAGTTTCAAAGCATATAGCCACATGACGCTGCTGTGCATTTTTAGGAAGTGCAATCGATCTCCCCTCAGGTGATGTTAAAGAAAAAAGTCCACTGGTGTTCAGCGTCTCGCTGGATGGAAACTGTGTTGCTCTTACCCGAACGCTGGATTAGAAAACATGCACCGAAGCAGCGAGAGCTCTCACTATAACACCAGCTATGTTAACAACGAGGCAAGACTCATCAGCCACTCGTTGTCTGTGGATCCTCAACATGCACCACTGGGGAATGCACGGCTCTGTAAATGTTTGCAGATTACCATTTTTCTTAAATAATCCGTTTGGAACCTCACGTCATGTTCAGTTGAAATCACAATGGGCAGTGTGTGACCCCCTTTAAATGTTTGAATATTTGTGTGAAATGGTGTTTTGCTTTGATGTATGTATAAGAGCAACATGCATTTAGGGTTCTGATTATGTGTGCCTTTTGTCTCTATTTTGTGTTTTTGGTTTGCTTGCAAGTCTGAAAACGCCAACACAAGTCAGCAGTAGCTCTTGCTGATGGACCGAGGCTGAACAGCAGTGTTGATCAACTTTGCAAATAGTTTTGTTAGAGAGAGAGAGAGAGAGAGAGAGTAAATCCAATGTACTCGACAAAAGATTGCCTTTTTTCTGTTGTATCCACGCTGGTAAGCTGACAAAAACAAGATATTAGAAAGATAATGTTTTAAAAATTCACAGGCTATGTTATTGTAAAAGTGGTAAATGAATGTAGTTTTAAAAATAGAGTAGAGATTATACTCAGATTTAGATTTTATGAGGTTGTTCTGATAATCACTAATTTGAACGGACAGCCTTCATTTTATTTACAGCTAGTAGCTTAAACTGAGGCAAAAGCTGATGCCTCAAATTTGACCACAACTACAGTTTTAATAAATCTGAATAAAAAATAACTCCACTGCTTTGAAATTGTTGTTTAAAATATTTGTCTATTTTTTAAAGCTGTTTTGTTTTGGTTAAAAATAAAATCAACTCAAACTTCTCATCACTGAAACTGTGAAAGCCGTCAGACTCTGCTCTGAAATAAATTCAACAGCTTGATTGCGTTAACCCACAATACAACCTGTAACTGGTAATGTATTTAAAGGTAAAATAAAAAGCCCCCTTTCCCTCCCTGCAGCGTCCGAGGAGGATATTCTCAAAGGGAAGCAGTCCATCAGGAGTCAGGCTCTGGGAAATCAAAACTCGGAGAGTGACTCATTACTAGACGGAGACGATGACACTCTGTCATCCTTAGAGGACAAGGACCTGGAGAACTTAACAGGTAACGAAACGGCTCATGCTCTTCACCTCTCAGTCATTCTCAACCCTGCAGCCCAGACAAAATAAAGTCATTGTAATTTCTGTCAGGATTTCACTGATTTTCCCAGATGACGTATTAATTGTTTCAAAGTGCAGATCTCTTATGTGCATTATACCCCTGGAAAGCTCGTTCCTTGTGGCACTACTATCCAAGGAGAGTTCTGCATGAAAACACACTATCTGCAGTTTTCTGCCTGCCACTGGAGGTCTTGCTTCACAAACATGCACACACACTGGCCTGAGCAGTGACTCTCTAAACATTTTTTTTTATCTATCCAGCAGTAGCCGAGCTTATCCCAGGACACTGTTTACCCTGCTATCTGATTCAAGAAAAGCAGCATCGCCTTAGTAAAAAACCTCTATGCACAAGCTGGTGTTGTCAGCCCTTTGTTGCTTTTCATATATCTGTTATTTAAATAATCTTAATTAAATATCATATAGTCTGCTAATCGGATTGCAGCCTAATCCTCATTTTTATGTGCAGCGCCCACCAGACTAAGCTGCATTAATGGGGCTCAGAGTCCTATTAAAATAACGCTACTGGATGACAATAGGATTAAACGTTGAATCCTGTCTAATAAAGTGATGTGTACAACAGCGAGGACCGAGCAGAGGAGAGCTTCAGCTTTTCCTCCCCTTAAGCAGCTGTCTGTTTCAGGTGTAATTGAATGTCTTTTGACTGGATGGAACAAAAAAAAAAAAAAAAAAAAAAAAAAATGTTATTTCAACCCACGGATAACATGTCAGTTCTCGCGGGGTTCACGAGAGGCAGAGGAGGAATGAATATCTATCTGTTTATTCCATCCGTTTGCATGAGTGCGGAGGGCGCTCTGGGAAATCAAGCCGGGCTCCGAGCCTCCTCTCTCCGCAGCGCACATCTGCAAATACAATGCCTCATATGTGCTGAGCCCGGGCAGAGCCTCCACCCACAGCTCCCCTGAGCCGGGCTCTCATTGTCATACTGGCATAAATTAAGATTGATGAGAGATTAAACAGAGCTTCAACCAAACAGCCGCGATCAATGACTCCTGACTGACAGCTGATTTCTGACGATTATGTCTCAAAAGTTTTACACTTTTTATTATTATTATTGTTATTTCAGCGCGAGTTTTAGGACACTTCCTGCTGTAATCTATTATTTTTCTGAGCTGCATGCATATACCATACAGTGTGCATGCAGACTATGGTGTTTTTTTAGTTGATCTTGAATGTGTCGATTAATCGCACATTACCAATCGCATGAGGAAAACTGCAGTGTTTAGCCGTAGCATTTAGCCTCACTATTATAATGCAACTCTAATGCAAAAATACGTATACATGCACATAATATTCCTGATAAACAGGCTGAACTTTAAAAATAGACGTAAATGATCGTTTGTCTTCACCACGTGTTCCTCATTAATAAAACCTCGTCCAGGTCTGAAGGCCCACACTGTGTTTCATCAGCTCAGTGAAATCCCTTGTTAACTTTAATAAGTTTACCTTTTACCGTCGGTGACTTTTTTTTTTAAGACAAAAAAAAGAAAGAAAGAAAGAAAACAGAAGAAGCCAGCATGCAGAGAGGAGGGACGCCCGTGCTTGTTGTCTGACCGGCATGTGTCTCTCCCTGCAGGCCCAGTAAACTTAAGCACCAGCGCTCAGCTGGTGGCTCCGGCCGCGGTGGTGAAAGGCACCCTGTCCATCACCGCCTCCGAGCTCTACTTCGAGGTGGATGAAGACGAGCCGAGCTTCAAGACCATCGATCCAAAGGTAAAAAGAGAGTCGAGATCCATTGATCACGTCTCAGATTGTCACATATTGGAAGCCACGCAGGCTGGAGTTTATCTGCAGAGCTGCTGAATGCTTCATGGATGTCTACAAGTGTGTGATTTTTAAATGAGCAAAAAAAAAAGTGCGACAGCGTTGGTGTGTTTGCACGTTTTCATCTGATAATGTGTCGAAGAAGAGCTGCTGACTGCAAAAATGTCATTTACAGCAAGCTGTGATTTATTTATTAATATATTCGCTCTTTACAATATTTTTAGGATTGAATTTAAAACGACTCTTGCTTTTTTTTTTCCTTAATGAACGTGAAAGTAAAAAAAATAACACCAGACTACGTTGAATATTGTTTAGTGGCTTTAAGTAAAAATAAAATAAATAGATAAACGATTAAACGTAATGTGTGGAACATAACGACAGGCCCTCACATTAGCGATGATCATCCTTTTTTAAGATGTGTAACATTTTTTTTTCATTGAGATCTAACAAAATACATTTTTATGTAAAATATGCTCCCCTGATTTTAAAGACACAATAATAAAGAGTGAAATTTGGACTAATTTTAGTAATTCTCATAGGTGGCAGCAGCTACCTTCATGTCCAGATGACCGCTGACCCACAGGTGGTTGTTTGTACAGTGCATGAAATTATCCCCTAAATGTGTATCTAAAGGTGTTAATTTGAATAACAGCCACATTTAATTGAGTGCAATTTTAAATCTGAATTTGTTGAAGTAAACCTGACTGTAAAGGCGTCAGTGCATTATCTAAAATCAAGCGCATGAAGCTGGAGTGTAGCTGCAGGCCCTGTGCTGCTGCTGCTGCTGCTGCTGCTGCTGCTCAGACAGAGAGCAGAGATGCTCCCAGGCCTATATATTAACATGAGCCCGTTGATTTACATTCATTCGAAAATCCTTTTGAGCCCGAGACGCACTGTAAAAATAACTTACGGCCTAAAGTCCACTGTACACATCCCATCTTTAAATTTTTGCATAAGCGGGGGTTTTTGTCAGTGTTGGTCACAGCTCAGCTTTCTCTCGTGAAAATGAATATTTGAATGATTCTCTCCATCAGACAGTAGCAAAGAATAAAAAAATAAAAAAAATCAAATGCAACAGATTAGCCTGCTGACATATCAGCTGTCAAAACACGTCAAGACACGAGGCCAAGTTGTAATTTAATTTGCAACATTTTATTAACATTTCTTTTTTTTTTTTAAAGTCACATAATGAAAAAAATTGAACTTGGCACGCTACATTTTATTCTTTCACTTAACGATTTTGTGCATATATTTAAATAAAAGGTTCTTCACTTTGTGAAAACATTTAAAGAAGACAACTAAAAGTTATTACATTTATCTGAAAATGTACCTTCACTTTCCTTTTTCTCTCTGGCAGTGGCCCAATTGCTCCATTTTAAAAAAAGGGTTTTGTGGTTTTGCTCGCTGCATTATTTTCTTACTGATTTTTTCACATTGCTTGGAGAATCAGTTGCAGAATCATCTTTGTCCTTCTCTGAAGTTTTTTTTTTCTTTTTTTATTTATCCCAAAATGTCTCTTAGCTCTGTCTCGACGACCACTTTATAGTTTGTCCAAACTTTTAGCATTGGTGAGGATTTCCCTCGCTAGTCTCCACGTCTGCTTAGCAGCAGCCTCCAGGGCTGAGTGAGGCTTTCCCTGAAACAAGTCCAAGTTTGGCAAGAAGTAGTGGGGGCATCTGCGGCACTGCAGGCAGGATATGAGCTGCAGCAGGATGCCGTTCAGTCGGTCTCCGAGGCAAGACTCGTCCCAGTCGGTCTCTCTCGGGTGTTTCTCGCACTCGTACAGCAGCAGGGTCTTCATGTGGTAGTTGTTGAGCGGCTGTCCCGGTAGCTCCAGGTGACGGTCCCTCAGGGTCTTCAGCACGGACAGACACTTCTTCCTGCAGCCGGCCATGAGCAGCCTGTTCTCGGCCTCGCTAAACTGCAGGACCCAGGCGTCGCTCTCTGCGGAGCTCTGCTTCCCCGTCAACGAGTAGCACTCTTTGGAGAGGAGGTTAAAACCCTCGGCTTTTACTTCTGCTACCCGGTTAGGACCTGGCCAGGGGATGTGGGGCATGGGCCACTGAGCTGCACTTCTAGGCCAAATCCCAGTGCACTTGAACGCGGGGGTGATCTGCACCACATACCTCTCCCTGATCCGTAGTTTGACCTCGCTGGTGTCCGCTACCATCTTAACCACGTCGCGGTAGCTGCATTTATCCACGGCCTGCGCCACCAGAGTCTGAAACCTGGAGCGGATCTTTCTGGCTGACAGGTAGCCGGAGGCGGTGATGAACTCGACCCACAGCGACATGCTCCTTTTACGGCCATCACTCAGCTTCAGCACCGCGCAGCCGGGCAAGGAGCCGTCATCCACAAAGTTGAACACCCCCATTTGGTTGAGGTACAGCACCACCTCGAACTCATTGGGGGAGATGACCTCCATCCCCTCATAGCGTGCGTCTATCTCACTGAGGGAGCTGATAAACCGGGGCTCCTGCACTTCCACCTCCTTTAGGACATCCGACACCACTTTACAAACCTCCCTTATAGTCTTCGCAATGGCCGCTTTGCGCGCTTGGCATCTCTCGTTGTAATACTTGTTTAGCTGGTAGACCAGCTTTGCCTGCGTCGCTATCATGTTTGGGCAGAGGTCCGGGCTGTACACCGGAGAGTCGCAGTAAGTTGACGGATCCAATGCTTACCGGTAAAGCCAGAGGCAAGCGCTTCCCCGTGCAGGAAAAGTGTGTAATCAAAGTTTTTTTTTTCTTTGCTTTTGCAGCGGATGGACGTCAGTGTGAGGAGGAGGAAACGGATAGGGATGCAACGTAATAGCCTTGCTAAATATCAGTCCCAAGTCATGAGCACTTCCAGCGCGGCTAGGGTAGACTCATATTCAGGTTTGCGGGTCACCATCCGTGTCCTGGGCTGCAGGCGCTAAAGGCTAAAAACATCGTCTGTGACCGCTCATCTCCTCTTGCTGATACTCTCTCCTCCGTGCCCCCGCTCACTTTTCGTCCACACTCAGCTGTGAGCTGGACTTGTGTAGTTTATGAATGGCTCCTTTAGGAAGAGTGAAAGGGGGTCGGGCTTCTCCTCCTGCAATCATGTGCGGAGCTGTCAGTGCGCGCAGCCAATCAGAGCAGAGGAGCTCCAGTCCGCCTCAGCAGCATCTGGGCGCACGGAGCTGTCCGCTGCTTCCCCAGCTCGACACAGGAAAACACAAACCTTCAGGTTTATTACGGGCGAATTCCAGCGTGAGCTCCCTGAGACAGCGGTGAAATATTTATTTTACAGAAAAGTGTTGCTCTTCGCGCGTAATTTCGCTCGAGGATTAGGAGTGTAGACACATGTGAGCGTGTGAGTGACAGCCTTTAACTTTAGAGCCGCTTGCGTGCTGCAGATAAGTCTCCCTCTTTTTTTTAATTGGATGTGTTTTTGCGTGTTTTTCTCATCTGGTAAAGGTGCAGTAATTGCGTCTCTAACTGACATCATTTATTCTTGTGCAGCCATGTCCCACTTTCATTCTAAATCTCTTGTGGGCTTTGTTGTGTGCGTAATCTGGAACAATTATACATCTGTTTTACGGATTTAAACCTGATTTTCCCTTCTTCGTATTTGACCTGTAACAAGATGCATGATCAGTTAGTTATATTATTCTTAAATGAAATTAATCCGCTTAAAGTCAGTCTCTTTACCTTCTTATTCCATTTGATTTTTTTGTTATATCCTTCAGATTATGTGAGTGTTTTTTACCACAGCCATGCGAAATTATTTCTTTTTATAAACAACAAATATTTCATGTTAAGCGATTTTTCTGAGTCTGGGTTCGTGTTGAGTGCACCTGCAGCTTATAGGCTCTGAAGAGCTTCAAGTAGAGTGACCTGAACTGTATAAAGTGAAATGATCAGACGCATTGATAACCTTTGTAACTAATCAACTGATTTAAAATTGAATTGGACATTTAGTTTTTATTTAAACAGGCGCTGGTTCGGAGTCAAATAACTTAACAGTGTGTCCGCGCCTACACACACACACACACACACACACACACACACACACACACACACACACACACACACACACGTTAATTTGCCCGTGGGTTTATCGCCGTGAACCTTGTCCATACTGAATAATTTAACTGGAGGTCTCTCCGAGGTTGTAATTGAAGCCCCCTCGTCACCCAGGCTTCATGTTGGACTGACTGAAGAAGCCATTACGTTGTTGCCGTGTGGGACATATTTAGACATGTAAACATGGTGGCAAAAATAAATAAAAATAAAAAAAACCCGCAGTGAAAGCCACGTGAAATATTGTTCCACGTGTCTGTTTTTCCCGTTAACGAGGTCGTTATCTGCGTCCGGCCTGAAATTAAACGCAGTTGATTGGACGCTTTCTCACGTCTGCTTTCTTTCAAGGCTTTAGTCATTTAGTTAAATAAGTGTTTTAATTTCACGTGATTATCTTTTGTGAATGAAACCCCTTACTTCCGCACTTATAACTGTTCTGTAAAGTCCAATCATGTCGTGTAATTTCTGAAAATACACGAGGCCGACAGTAAAAATCAGAGATCGTCTATGCTGTAATATCTCCAGAGACGGTAAGGCCGATTGTCTGCATAGCTACATTATGGCTGTATATGCCTGTTGGGCAACATTATTTCAAAAGCCATAAAAAGCAAACTTTGGGCTATTTTTGTCCAAATAAAGTCCTCATGTCACTGGAAATTTTACATAATGCAGAATACAAACTCAATGATTTCCAGAAACTCCTTTTTACTGATATGAAGTAGCCAACTATGCAAGGGATTCTGAGATAATCCACAAACATTTCAGAAAAAGCAAAGATAAACGAGCCCCTCTTCATAGTTGCCACATCTTCTGGACTTCATCATGTAGCCTTTTTGCAATTGCTGATGGGACTTTAGGGAGTGTAAAGAAGCTCACGATTAAAATTATAGCGCTGAGTATTTAGTTCAGAGTGCAAGACCTGCTAAATATTTGAGCTCATGTCAGTGGAACTAATAACCTCCCACATAAAAAATGCAGAAGGCAAGAGTAACATGCATTAATTTAGATTCACGTGGGATCGTATTTGTTTTATCGAGGGTCTTCCAGAAACTTGTCACACAAACTATATACGGTATTTTAATCACACAGTTCGTGGATGGATGTTTTGCACACTTTTCTATAATTTGGACTGAGCTGGGCTTGTCCTCTCGCATAGATTAGTTGAATTAACTTTGTGGGTGGAGAGATTTAGTGTCAAATTGGAAACATTCAATGGGAAACATTACTGGGTGGCATTTGCTGGTGTGTAATCACATTTTAAATTTGATGCACACACGAATAAACACACAACATCCATTTGGATATTCTTCCCAGAACTACCAGAGTAAGTAGAAAAGACGATAAACAGTCGACCTGTCAACTTTGATTTATTATGAAATTTTAGAAGAAATGTTCAACTGAGGTTTGACGCTCCTTCCCGCAGCATCATATTTGAGTAAAGCGATAATTATCTTCATGTTTGGAATTAAGTAAAAGATAGAAATGAGAAAAAATATCTTGCCGTGTGATTCCAGGATGGCTGTTTATTATCAAGCTCACAGCTCCAGAGAGATTAATCGACACCACTTGGAGAGCAAGTGTCCAAATATTATGAAGGGCATGCTAACCGTAGCTTAATGAAATATATGGCGACAAAGGCTTTTATAAAGACATTATGAATCAGTTTTGGCCCGCTTATCAAACCGCATGCTTCTGAGCAACTGTGTTCATTTTTTATTGCTATGCAGTGTGGACTGGGTACAGTGGATCGGATTTTTATGAAATCCGTCTATTGAAATGAAAATGTCAGCCATATCTCGGAAAACTGTGTACATTTACCGTGCGTGTATGTACGTTTCATGTAACTAACTGCTTGTTACAGTCTTAGGTGGAAAAATAAGTAAAGTCAGCACACTGTTGGGACAGCCGGCAGCAACTTTAGAAGCTTTTGTCATAGTTTCTAGTTTATAAAATGTACTTTTCTTCCCACATTTTCTACTTATAGAAAGAATATAAGGCCACCTAATGCTCACTCACTCATTCATCTATTCTTGCTACTTCTTTGTGCCCTTTATCTGCTGAAAACATTCAGAATTATCTCTGGTTCCTAAAGAGTTTCCCCCTGGTTTATATTGACTGGAGAAAAGATCAGGGGCCTGTCAGAGAGCTCTTTGATCTGAGGCTGTGTGACGACTCCACAGTGATCCCCTCACGAGCACAAAACAGTGTCCATGCCTGTGCAAATCTCTGCCAGCTGATGAGTAACCCCTCACTACTTTTTTCTCTTCTCGTGTCCTTGCTCTGTCTGTCTTTAATACGGTCTCTGCTTTATTCTTCTTTTCTTTTCCCTCTCCTACCAGATTACGCTGGGTACCCCCAGGTGGCTCGAGAAAGCAACCTCAAAGGCATAATTTGACTTTTAAACAAATTTGAAACATATTTGGTTCCTTTTCACAGGATCTTGTTTCATGGATGTCATAAAATGTTTGTCGTAAAATTAAATTTCAGTGATAATTTGGTCAGTCTGATTCTTCCACTTGTTGAATCGTCTGTCTGAATTGCCAGTATATACTGTACAAATGCAGAGTATTAGTAAAGAAATGTAAAGTCGAGTGGTGCACAGTGACGCTGGTCCTTGCCATACATCTCTAAATGTTATGGCTACATATGTGGCATAGTATAGAATTGATATTTGAAGAAGGCAACAGCAAAAAGGGTTTGTTTTGCAACAGAAGGTGCAACAGTCTCCTCCCTCTGTCTACTCAAGTTAGTGTGCTTTGTAATGCCAAGAGATAGGGGACGGCGATGTCAAGGCTTGGCATTTTTAGGTAGTGCTCCTTTTTCCTTTTTCTTTCTCTGGAAACACGATAGGTCAAGGAAAATGGCTCACAGCCGAACAACACACACACATGCACATGTGCGCACGTAAACTAAGTGAGTACATTTTTGATATTCTTGTTCACACATTTTGTCGCTGTCTTCCAAACCCGGATGGACCCAGCTGCTCCCTCCGTAGAGAGCTCAAAGAAAATCATCGCAGGCAACTAATTGCCTGGCAGGCCCCTGCATCTGCTCGGCAGAGAGCAGAACTGATGAAGTCACGGAGCAGATGTGTGTTTGCCTGTGTGTGTGTGGTTGTGTGAGTGTGAGTGTGAGTGTGAGTGTGTGTGTGTGTGTGTGTGTGTGTGTGTGTGTGTGCGCGCGCGCACGCTAGTTTAGCAGCACCCTCTCTGTGTTTAGACACAAGTCATCAATATTGCATGTGGAGTTATTGTTGCAGAGCCACTCCTGGAGACTACTAATATTGCTTGAATGAGGAAGTGAAATTCATTCTACTTCAAGCTGATTGGTCAAAAGAAATGCCAGCAAAAACCTGATTGGAGGAACCTTTCCTTGGATCCCTATTGCAATCTTAGTGTATTTAAGGCTGTTCCTGTGTCCTTACAGCAAACATTTTACTCATCTTAACTGTGGTTTGAGTATGAGGTATGTTTATAACAAGTACATGCTTAAAAATTCTGTAACGCACATTATATACATTTGATTTTTGAGTGGTTCTGATTGACACGTCACAAACAAATGAAGAAGCTGAAAGTTGAAAAAATGTAATTATAATGGTGTGACAGCTCTTGCAACGGATGGAAAAATACAGAAATTAAGTTAGAAACAATAATACTGATAGCTGATACTAATGCATTTTTCAAATTTGAAATAGTAATTTGAATTTAAAAAGACACAGATTAAGATTGGTTTACAACTTGTACACACCCAAAATAGTTATAGTACATATAAATAGTACACACATAATAGTACAGGTCATTGCTTGTAATTGGACTAACTGTAAAAGTATTTTATCGTCAACATTAATATATTGAATAAACTTTATTTAGTTTAGTTTAATTAGTATTTAAACTATTAATATATGGTATGCTACTGGAGCACAGTATACATTTATTGAAAATTGGTAAACTAAGTGATGAAGGAGAAGTGAATTAAATGATCACTCACTGGACCACACAACTATATGAAAATCAAATGTAACTGCCTCAAATAACTGACAGTTATTTATTAAAATGCCATCCTCAACAGGTCATTTTTTATCATTTAGTACATTTAAATATAAATAATAATCATGCCATGCAGCTAATGTTAAGTCACAATGATATACATGTATCAATGACACATTAAGTGTGTATGGCTTAAAACCAAATAATACACACAGTACTAGAAATCCGAGCATTTCACTTGAAATAACAAAAAACATGCATCTGCTCTGTTTAAGTTTTGTGAACTAAGAGACAGTTAAATTGTGCTACTTTTCCAAATCCTGGGCATCCTGTGGTTTCCAAGAAAGTTTTAGCCAATAGTAGGTAGGAAATTATTTTGGAAAGAGCCATTACATTTTTCCTAAAGGTCAGTGTCCAACCTTGGACTATGCAATGATAAAACCCCCATTGAGAAGACATTGGTAACTCTAATTAGTGGGGTGGTGACGGCTCCTCGGGGTTAGCTGGAGTGGCTGAATGGATGGTCACTCAGTCAAGGAAAACCACCCCGGTGTTATGTAGCGACCAGTCCCATATCGTTAAGCTCTCCCTAAAGTGTCAAACTGCTGGGACTGAACCCTCCTCCCCCCTCCTCCTGCTCGCTCCGCCAAACTCTCATGGTCGCCAGGGACGACCTTCGGCTGCAGCTGCCAATCACAAAGAGCCATGGCAGCAAGAGGTCTCTGAGAGAGGAGCCTATTGATTTTCCAGTTAGAGCCTAAGTAGTGTGTGCTATAGGACTAACGGACAGCCCAAGACAGGTATGTCATTATCAATGAGGCCAAGGAAACGGATCCCCTCACTCTCACTCATTCATATTGGCCTCCTTCCCTCCCTCCGTCTCTCCTTCATGCCGTTCCACCGCCTCGTCCGCTCTGACAGAGTGCATCCTGAGATGGTCAATAAATCGCTCAGCCACACCACGACAACAACTGGCGGAGTGATGGGTTGGGATGACCTTCTTTCTCTCTCTTTCTACTGTTTCCTTCACTCTTTCACCATCTGCCCCTCCCTGCTTTTCAGGTAAAGTCATTATAGCACCTGAGAGACATGAAATGTTCCCTTACTAGAGACCATCATGGATTTTCCCCCATCCTTGAATTCTCAACATCCGGGGTCAGTTAAATCTCAAGCATCTTCCCCTCGCAGCCCACTTTGGCTCATCCAGTCATCAGGACACCCAATTATTATCATACTGCTCCACTTGTTATGCCTCACTGCTTATGTCAAGTCACAGTCCAACATAAAGACATGTGCAAACAATTACGATGATGATATAGGCCAATTAGAGGAGATAAGGCCATGTCAAGGTTTAAAGCTTCCTGAAGTGAATTTCTGCTCCCCAGTAGAGCAGTTAAGTCTTGTTACCTTCTGTCTCCCTCACAAAAAACACACATCCCCTCCACCTCTAATTCCTCTCTCCTTTGAGTCTCAAACCACATCAGCGGTTGTGATATAGTCTCTCGTATTTCACTCCACTTGTTGGAGTGAGGTTATATCAACGATCATTCTGTAGGGATGAGGTCAGCGCTCCCCTGGCCAGATGTGGAGTGTTTAAGAGTGACGGAGAAAGACTTGTTAATGATGGACTTCAAAGCTGTGGAGGACCCAAAATACTGCTCCTCCTTTAGCTTATGGACCATATCTGTTGTTCTTTTAGCCATTGCCATACGATGAGATCAGGGGAAATATGTGGGCAGAATTCACAATCATTCCTTCTCAGTTATTGTTTGTTTTAAATCATGCTAGCAGCGTGGCCCCAGGGAGGTCAAGGTTGTTTGATCGGTGCTCTGTCAGTGGTTGATTCACCGTTTTGGTCTTGTCTGAAATATCTCAACAACGATTGGATTAATTGCCACAAAATGTTGAACGGGTGTTTATGGTCCCCAGATGAGGAATCAAACTAACAATGTATGTATTTGCACACATTTTTTAACAGACATCCATGGTTCCCAGTTGGTGAACCTTAAAGGATGAAGGACCACAGGATGATGTGTAATAACTTAACTTCCCCTCTATCATCAGGCCAAAATTTAATTTATTCAATACTTTGGTTCTTTAACCAAATTCCTGCAAAACAAATGGCATCCCCTTCAGCCTCAGCTGTACATTGTGTTCAGCTTGCTGTAATGCTAAAGATAAGTTGGCATGGAAGAAATCATACCTGCTAAACATGAGCATGTAATCGTTGTCATTGTGAGCATGTTGGCATGCTGACGATAGCATTCAGCTCAAAGCACCTCTGTGGCTAAGTAGCTGTAGATTTTTAGTCTTGTTTAAACACCATTCTATATGTATGTCCTGTGCTTTAACTTTTATTTTTCAGTTCTAATCAGACCATTTCAGTTTAGTTAGGAGATGTTTGAATTTTCTATTTCCCCCTTGACTAGATGTAAACTGTGACTCTTGTGCAAAGCAGGCCAATGAATCTCTGCACCAAGTGGTAACCAAGTAGGACAGGGCGAAAAGAGACAAATGCCACATTGGCAATCACATAAAGAACCATTAGACGCAGTGTCATCTCGCCTCCTAATGATGACTAATGTCTCCCTTCCAATTGCTCTTCCCTCACACACAAGCATACAAATAACCACAGCATCTCTTTTCACTAATAAACATGCTCGGCCTCTCTCTATCACTCTGTTTGTGACCTGACTTTGGACCTTAACAAAACCACAGACCGCTGTGGCCGAGACCTGGCTCACACTTAACCAAGCACCTCCAGACAAAGAGCTGCCACCCCCTCTTTGCACCTGAGCCTAGCCCCTCCATCATGTTCCATCTCTGGGCTTGACTGGACCAGTCAGGGGGCAGGTGCCTCCCCTCCCTTCCTTTGATTGATCCCCTCTCTCCATCATTTATTCCCTTCGTCTGCCTCTGACACACGTGTCAAAGGCAACACAGCAGCCTGATGGATAGGGCTGTTTATGGATGCCAGTCTGCCTGGTAGGTTACTGATATTACAATCAGCACCTGTGTACCTGCTGTTCACACAAGCCTCTGTTATTCAGCTGAGGTCAGAGAGACACCCGGCTCCAATTGAAAGATCGATGTCCAGCCCGGCGTATTGGAAATTGGAATTGTAAATGCGGTCTTGATGTGTCAGGAAGGTCTGTGCTGAATTTCAGATGATAAAACTAGATCCATATGTCGTACAATATGAGTGAATATGTGTGTTGTTGAACTTCCTTTTATCTGTATTTCTAATCATTGAATACCTCATAAATATAAAGGCAAAATGACTGGATGGGGACTTAACACTCAACCTGTTAATTCCTCAAAGAAATCAGGAATAATTTTAACCAGATGTATTTGTTTTTATAAGGTTCACTGATAGGATTGATGTGCTCTCTGTGTAAAGACATCTCATGTGCCCGAGAGCAGAATGTTACATTGCTGAATTCTGGTGCCTCCATTGCCATTATGGTTAATGACCCATCCAGTCTGGTTGAAATGGCACCTCTATAGGGACATTCTGCAGATTACTTACTCATCCAAGACTCCTTTCTAGCCGACATCAGCACAACAGAGCTTTACCTCTGCTCTGTAGAAGCAAGACTGTCGAATAAAATGCAGTATAAATAGAAAAAATAAATTAAAAAAGGCAGTTCTACTACACAGATGATCAGTTATACTAGCAGTTGTTTGGTGACTTTTCTAAACCTTTAGTTATCCATCTTTTTACATCTCAATAACAAGATATGATGCACATCAAATTTGTTTCACACCAGCAATCACAGTCATATCCAATCTGGATAGTAAAATGAAATGCTGAGTCCGAGTTAAATTGAATAGTAAAATGTCCAAACCCTATAAAGCTGGACTAATTAAAGTTTGTATATTAACAAGGGATCAAATGAGGCATGTGTAATGCCAAAGGGGTGGCTCATAGTGACCCTCTCCCTGAATTCTCACCAATTCTGCAGTTCCTCCCAGTTTTATGAAGCACTTTAGCTGCTTTTAGCTTGCTGTTTTGCCTTCATAGCTTGTAACTTTTAGATAAGCAACTTAAGATATTGCCTTAAGATTTCAGAGGATCAACATTTTTTCTACAATAGCAAATATTGAACATGGAACATAGCCAAATCAATGCCTCAAGAAAGCCTTTTGAAAGGAGATAAACAAAGGATCA